>NC_069503.1:765586248-765776628 GCF_027579735.1 Bombina bombina | reverse complement strand
AGCACGTACAAGCAGCTCACCGCTGACTTAAGCAGCGCTGGTATTGGAGTGCCGTAAGAGTTCCAATATATATACAGTATGTGTATATATATATATATATATATATATATATATATACCGGTATATATACTGTCTGTGTGTGTATATATATATATATATATATATATATACATACCATATTCCACTTAATTGCGCTATTAGTAAAAATAGGAAGATGTAGATTAAAAGTTATGTACTTGCTTTCAGATTTATCCAATATCATAATCCTTTTAAATAATGAGATGTAAAATTATTGCAGCACCTTTACATTAATGTTAGTAATTTCTACAACTGCATTAAAAATAATGCTGTTTTCTTTGAAAGCCTTTGAGCTTTCTGTCCATGGGATGCTTGAAACTGATTTTGACAACAGATAAGAGCTATAGGCCCAACAAGTCTGTCCAAAATTCCCTAAAATTGTAAGCTTTATGCTTTTCCCAGGCATTCTTGAAGTTCCCCACAGTTTTTGTCATTACCACCTCTAATGGCAGCGTATTCCATGAATCAATCACCCTTTCTGTGAAGAAGTGCTTCCGCAAATTTCTCTTGAACCTACTACTCTTCAGCTTGAGATTTTGGCCCCTTGTTTGTGAATTTTTCTTTTTATGAAAAGTATACACAGCCTCAGCTTTACTAAACCCCTAGATTTACTTGGAAGTTACTATCATATCACTTCTTTCCCTTCTCTCCTCTAAGATATACATATTTAGGTCACTGTACCATTTTAGTAGCCCCCCTTTGAACAGACTCTAGTTTGTTTATATTTTTCTGGAAATATGGTCTCCAGAACTGTACACAATATTTAAGATTAGGGCTAACGATTAACTCTACTAATTTAACTAAGAATTCTACTTTTTGGCCTTACTTGCTGCAATACTACATAGTTTACTAAATATTAAATCACATAAAATAATAATTCCCAAGTCATATGCAGGAAGTTTTAGTGGCGTTGGAAGTAGAAGATCCTCCTACTACAAACAATCAAACCATAAAAAAGATTGATATTCTTTTTTAAGACAGCTCTTAAGCAGCTGTCTACCTTCCCTGTACCTGTTTCAGATTTGATTACAAAGGAATGGAACAAACCTGGGATTCCCTTTGTTCTCCACAGAGTTTAAAAACCATTTCCCTCTGCAAATTGGAAGTTTGGAAAACCATCCCAAAGGTGGATGGAACAAAATCCATTCTTGTCAGGCTGGCTTCAATTGCTTTAGAGGATAGAACCTCATTCAAGGATAGAGTGTTATAGTAAATTAAGTGCATTTAGCAGATAAGGTAGTTACTAGTGGTATTCTTCAAGGGTCAGTTCTAGGGCCTGTTTTGTTTAACATATTTATCAGTGATATCAGCAAAGGGCTACAGGAGAAAGTATGCCTGACTCTATTTGCAGATGATACAAAATGTGTAATAGTTACTTTTCCAGGGGGTGGACCAAATGAGATGTGATATAAAAAGTTGAAGATTGGACAAATGACTGAGACCTAAAGTTTAAGAATGCAAAGTGCAAAATTATGTATTTAGGGAAAAAAATCCAAAGATTAATTACAGACCCAGTTACATTTTACTGTTACAAAAGAGGAACAGGACTTTGGAATTATTGTTTAATATGAGTTAAAATGTAGTAAACAATGTAGTATTGCAGCAAGTAAGATTAGTAAGTAGAATGCTTAGTTTAATTGGTAGAGGTATTTGGAGAAGAAATTGTAAGGTTCTTATGAAACTAGTTAGCCCTCATCTTAAGTATTGTCATATATAGTTCTGGACAAATCTTTATATCTGAACTTAAAGGGACAAGAAACAAGTTGGGATAGAGAAGGATATAAACAGGGGGGCTACTAAAACCATACATGGTCTAAAAAATTAAACTTACCATTATAGGCTCAGTGACCTAAATATGAATAGCTTAGAGGAGAAGTAACTATCTGTTACTATCTCGTCATTTTTGCTCTATATTGTATCTCAAAACTCTATACAATTTTCTGAAAATACCAACTTTCAAAATGGAGACGATTATAGTCAATTTATTTCTATCTCAACTTAAAGGGACATAAAACATGTTGGGATGGGGAGGCGGAGCGAGCGGCTAACCAAGATGGTCGCATGTAACTGAAGCTCCTCACGCAGGCTGGGCAAATTAGCTCATAACCACAGACAACAACGGGGCACAGAGATATAAAACCTCTAACTGAGGATCGGAATATACAGAGAACATTTGCTGAGATTTTGGTCCCGATCCGTATGCTATTACGGACACTATTTGAGCCGTCTACAACTGCGCCACGAGGCCTTTAAGCTCCGCGCTACAGTCAAGATTTAACACAGACCGCTACTCAAGTCCACATACCGACCCGGATCGCCTAACATAACGGATACAGGTGAAATGTTTAGCTTTATGAAAGAGGCAACCATGCTTACACTAGTTGCTGTTCAGTTTACTAACTAAAAATAAGGAGCAGACAGCGCTTTAAGATCCACCCTATCCACATGACACAAGGCCGAAATTTAGCAAAGGGGATATTTTTTGCCTTTAATATACGCATGTAATTCAATGCCATATTAAGCCCACACACATGAACTGAAATGCTGCATTTGGGCTGAAGTACCTAACTTACATCGTTTCTCAGGCTTATCATATATCTATCTGTGAGACATAGGTTGCAGCCGCTAACTGAACTGACCTATACAGCAAAGTCCATGCTGACACCCTGACTCATCTCAACACACATCAGATGTAGTCTATCTCCTTATAGACAAAAGTAAAAAATGTTTTATGCAGCTGTAACTTGTTTTCTGTTCTCCCAGTGGTTGGACACCAGACGCTCAAATCTAAAACTGAGCAGCTAGCTGAGAAGAACACCCTCCTATCCCTCTTCCCACTGTTCTAAGTAGCAGTGGGTCGAATCCACCACCTTTTCCCGAGATCGCTCTGTGAGGGCAAAAACCCCAGGGAGAGGTGTTCCGATTTACCTAGTCTCATCATTACTATATAATAAATGTAATTGAACACCTGCTATAACCTACCAAAAACCTCTATGATGTCTCAGAGAAAATTGACCAGAAGTGATAAATCTCAAAAACTGCCTTTAACAACCCAGGGAGCCATGAACTCTTTTTTCAAACAAGCCGACAAGCAAAAAAGCAATAAAGCTCTAGACACCACACTAAGCTCACATGATGAAAGCTCTTGTGAAGCTGCAGATCCCATGTCAGACCTACAACCTACAACTGCAAATGTTGGAAAAGATGATATTATCACTTATGGCGCTATGGAAGCTCTGATAGAACAGGTTAAAACTTGCATTAAAAATGAGTGCGCAGGTTTGAAGAAGGATATTTCGGACTTATGCTATAGAGTTGATACTTTATGAATACATATCATCTCAGAAGATTGCAAACCTGTCCTCTAAAGCCTTTCAACATCATCATCGTATGACAGACCTAGAGGATAAATTAGATGATTTAGAAAATCGCTCCAGAAGGAGCAATCTACGCTTCAGGGGAATCCCTGAGACCATACAAAACAATGAGATACAAGATTATCTACAGTCCTTTTTTGCAGACCTGGTAAAGAACAACTCTGGCACTCTATCTGACATCATCTTGGACAGAGCACATAGAGCCCTACGTCCCAAGCCATCAGACAACTTACCTCCTAGGGACATTATAGTGCATTTTCAAAACTTCCACCATAGGGAGACTATCTACAACTTTGCAAGGAAACAATCTTCTATCCAGTTCCAGGGTCACCGAATTCAGATATTCCAAGACTTATCTGCAAGAACACTCCAAAAGAGAAGAGATCTTTCCTTTTTAACCTCCCATCTACGTGCTTTGAAGATCCAGTACAGATGGGGATTCCCAACTTCAGTTATTGCTGTTAAAAATGGAAAAAAAATCGAATGCTCTTACCCACAGGATGCAGAGCATTTCTGCCAACAGTTGGGGATTCCGCTACCTGACCCCCAAACCTCTACTGTGCAATCCTCTACATCAAGTAAACAGGAAACCTTTAAATCGCAAAGAAGACCCTGGATGGACACTACAATCCCTCTAAACAAGCGGCGACAAACCAGTAACGAGGAAGATGAGGTTCAACCACCCTGAAGGAGACACGTAACTATATGTGATTGTCTATGCTGACTATGCAACATTTGTTTGTAGACTTTTTCTCCTTTTATTTCAGGTTTCCACGGAAATGTTTTCAATCACTCTTCAAGCTATATTACACTAGACTTTATGTGCTTAAGGGATCTCTCCTCTATGTTTTATGTTCTAGTTTTGAGGAAAGAGTTCCTAGATGTTCATCATGTTTTGATGTGTTTTGGTCAGTTATTTTGTTATTCTTAGACCATATGTTTTGCACATATATACCTATGTAATTGTATGATAATAGTCATGTTTATATTCAGTAATACGATATAACAGTTTATGATTGAATTGTTGAATGACCCCATAAGCTAGCTGTTAACTGCTAAGACAGGAATAGTCTCAACCATAACTGAATATAAAGTCCCCACTTATTCTCTATCTCACTTTTTACTACATCTCAAACAGAGATAGTAGCCCCTTAAATGTCTTAAATTTCTTCAATGTATTAAATGCCTTAATCCCCAGAAACTAATTAGACATTAACCTATCCATTATCTGCACACTCTATTTTGCGAAACAAAACTGCTTTAGATAACAATAGTACAGAGATATCCACTAGATTCACTTGTTTCCCTGAGTTTATAAATGTAAGATATGCACTGTTGAAGCAAATTATGCCACCTCGGTTCCCTAAAGTGGATACAAAAATACAAGAGTGTCCTGTTCTATAGAAAATTCTATATTATTCACAATGCTGCTATGTAGATATCTGTTTATATGAAAGTTTTGCTTAGATCTGGACGGATTTGACACCTTACACATAATATACCCCTTATCCCCTCTCCCCTCTTCCCCCCCCCCCTTTCCCCAGCTACCCTCTTATCATTCCATGTGCCTCCTGCACGCTCATCACAATACACCAGTGGGCATTTGCCCAGCTTGCCCAGAAGCCTCCACCAATTCAATTCAATTTAAATTCTCCTACCCCTACTATATACCACCTTACTAAACTCTTAACCATACATTTTCCATTCCATTTTCATACATTGGTTCCCCTGTACAAATCTCTAGTTCCTCTATTTTAGAGGACACACACACTCACATCCTTTGCAATGCCTACCCATCCACATGAAGGATCAATATCAATAGCCACCCAAAATGTGAAGGGATTCCTATCAGCTGAAAAACGTTCAATTGCTCTCCATGACTTTTACAAGAGAAATCTTGATATCATTATGATTCAAGAGACACATTTTAAAAGAAACCATGAGCCTACACTCTCATCCAAATACTACGATAAACACTACTTTAGCTCAGGCCTGACCAGACATAACGGTGTATGCACCCTATTTAGACGCAATACTTCTTTTGACCTACTACAACAATTCAATGATCATGAAGGTAGAATTTTAATACTAGTAGGACTCTATTATGGTAAGCCTATTACTCTCGCAAACATATACGCCCCCATCAGACCCACCCCCTGTTTTTTCAGAAAAGTTACCAACAAACTCCTAGATATTGCCAAAGGCCCAATCATATTAGGTGGGGATTTTAATTACCCTTCGGACCCTATACTGGACACTTCAACAGGTCACTCCTACCTAAGAAACTCACAGATTAGGAATAATAAAACATCTCTCCGCACACTGAAGCTGTTTGATACCTGGAGAACGGTACACCCCTCCATCAGAGATTACACATTTTTCTCTCACCCGCAAAAATCTTATACCAGACTCGACTACATATTCTGTGACCAAGCCTCATTGACGAATTTGGTCGACTCAAAAATCTCACACACTACATGGTCAGACCATAGTCTAGTTAAATCTATCTTTAAATGGACGAGTAAACCTAGTCACAGTTTAAACTGGAGATTAAATGAGTATATTCTCACAGACAATGAAATCATAGACCAACTCATTAAATTTACAGACGAATATTTTGTATTTAATATATCTGCAGACACGAACACTGCAAACAATTGGGAATCCTACAAGTGTTATATTAGGGGAGTTATCATACAACTAACAGCGAAACTTAAAAAGCAGAGATCTGCTCAATTCGACACCTTGTCTAACTCTCTAGAGAAAAGTGAAGCTATACATAAAAAAGACCCAAAATCCCCACAAAAATTATCCGCAGTCATGGAAGCTAGGGAAAGCCTTAACAAATTCCTGGTAGAAAATGCACATATGCGCGCCCTGACAACAAAAGCTAAATTCTATGCTGAATCAAACAAAGCCGGAAAAATGTTAGCCAGATCTTTAAAAAAAAAAAGGCTTTCCTCTCATATTCAATCCATTAAACAAAGCACAGGAGTAGTTTGCACTAAAAACGAAGATATAGCTGACAGCTTCGTTACATACTACACCTCACTTTACAACATAAACAACACAAATGATCAGGGGAGTAGAGACAAGCTACAAACGTATTTAGACTCTATAGATATTCCCTCTATCCCTGAAGAAGACGTGTCTATGCTAGACTCCCCCATCTCTTTACTAGAAGTGGTCAACACGATTAAATCCATGTCCAATGGAAAATCACCAGGTCCAGATGGCCTTACAACCAAATTTTACCAGTTATTAATAGGTAATCTTGCCCCACATTTACAAGAGCTATTTCTCTCTATAGACCAGGGTCTTACATTCCCCCAATCTCTTTTAAATGCTATGATAACAGTAATTCCGAAACCAGATAAACCCAGAGATCTTGTTAGCAACTATAGACCGATTTCTCTCTTAAATGTGGATATTAAAATATATGCTAAGATTTTAGCTAATCGTCTTGCTCGAGTCCTACCGAAGGTCATCCACCCTGATCAGGTGGGATTCGTTAGTGGCCGTGAAGCAAAAGACAATACCACTAGACTCCTACATACATTATTAACCTCACACGAACAAACAAGCCCCCTAGTGCTGCTGTCTACTGATGCTGAGAAGGCCTTCGGCAGGGTCGACTGGCATTTTATGTGGTCGGTCCTGTCGAAATTCGGCCTCTCAGACATATTCTTGTCCAGAGTACAAGCCTTATATCACAACCCTCGAGCCACTATTAAGGTTAATGACATAATATCTCAATCCTTCCCTATCTCTAATGGCACTAGGCAGGGTTGTCCGTTATCCCCTCTTCTATTCGCTCTCACAGTAGAAATCTTAGCTATTCAAATCAGAAACAATCCAAATATTTTGGGAATTAAGGTAGGTAACATTCAACAAACATGTCTCCTGTTTGCAGACGACATCATCTTCACTCTGCAGGCACCACTAACTTCCATTCCAGCCCTGATAAGAGATCTGGAGAGTTATAAACAATTTTCCAACTATTCAATCAACATGAATAAGTCGAGCATTATCCCCATCCACATAAACTCAATGGAAATGGACTATATTTTACATAAAACTCCTTTCCCTGTCGTAAATACCCTTAGATACCTAGGACTAAATATACCAAAGAACCCTAAAAATTTATTCCAAGAGAACTATATTACACTTCAAACTCATGTCTTCTCCCTATTACATACATGGCATAAACAAGGGCACCTTTCCTGGATAGGTCGTATAAACACAATAAAGATGATGATACTCCCTAAATATCTATACATATTCCAAGCTCTTCCAATATCATTACCGAGACACTATCTTCGTACGCAACAAAAGATGCTAGATTCTTTTATTTGGGCTTACAAAAAACCAAGGGTGTCAAAGAATTCTATGTATTTAAGCAAGGAGGAAGGTGGCCTAAATGTCCCAAATTTATTTCAGTATCACAAAGCGACACATTTAACACGAATATTCTCATGGTCTCACAACCCCTCCTCCAAACTATGGATCCAAATGGAAGCTGCCTCCCTTGGCTTAAGCGGGATGCGAGATCTTTGTTGGCTCCCTAAATCATCCAGACCCCCCATAACTAAGGCTAATGAATGCATAAAAACTACCTTAACCATATGGGACTCTCTTATTCGAAATCCAAACACTCTCTCTACCCCAATCTCTCCAATGACTCCTCTGTTAAATAACACCCTTTTTTTATCCCAACACCAGTTCAAATTTGAACCAGAAGATCCTTCCCTGAAAAATATGCCTATATTTTTACTCACAGAAAACTCCCAAATAAGAGATAGAATTGCCTTAAGGGAATCAATAGGCTCTCCCTTCCACTGTTGGTTTCCCTACCTCCAAATACGCCAAGCAATTATGGATAACCCTCATAAAAATGATTGCCTCCGTCCGCTTACCCCATTTGAGAAGCTATGCAATACAAAAGACACTCAGAAATCCCTTCTCTCTCTCACACATAAACTCTTAAGAGCTATACACACAGTCACACTACCCTCATATACCACCAAATGGGAAACTGAACTTCGAGTTCAGCTCCCAAAAGACACCTGGCTAAAATGTTTTAACACAGTCCACTCCTCCTCCTCCTCACTCATTCTGACCGAACTTAATTATAAGATCATCTCGCGCTGGTATCTTACACCTCAAAAATTGAATGAAATATATCCAGGAGCTAACTCGAGCTGCTGGAGACGATGTGGGGAAGTGGGCACACTTTCCCACATATGGTGGTCCTGTAATAAAATGTCCACTTACTGGGCTCAAATCGAGCGTAGCATCAATCTTACATTAAACACACAAATATCCCTTTCGGCAACCATGATCTTACTAAACCAAATCCCTAGATTGGAATGTGTCTACCGAAGGAAACTCCTTCAACTGATGTTAACTTGCGCTAGACGCGTTGTCCCTCGGTATTGGAAACAAGCTCATCCCCCTACTTATGAACACTGGGTATCAGAAGTCACACACATACTAGCTATAGAGAAGATACATTATTGTTTTATAGGAAAGAGAGATTTTATACTAGATATAATTTTCCTATGGGAACAAAGAACACCATGACTCTACAAAACCGACCCTTCTTCACTGCTAAATACCACAGGCTCCATAATTCTTCGAAGTATGTATTTCATTCTTTGCAAGGATTAATTGCAAAGGATTTACATGGAACCACACTATAATATACTATATTATTCTATAATTTATCTTTACATATTTTTATGTTTGTCTACTTCCTCCTATCCCTTACCGTCACCTGTCCGAACCCCTCTCCTACTCCCCCTCAGACCTCCCTCCCCCTATAATTTTCCTATGGGAACAAAGAACACCATGACTCTACAAAACCGACCCTTCTTCACTGCTAAATACCACAGGCTCCATAATTCTTCGAAGTATGTATTTCATTCTTTGCAAGGATTAATTGCAAAGGATTTACATGGAACCACACTATAATATACTATATTATTCTATAATTTATCTTTACATATTTTTATGTTTGTCTACTTCCTCCTATCCCTTACCGTCACCTGTCCGAACCCCTCTCCTACTCCCCCTCAGACCTCCCTCCCCCTTCTCACTTTAAGACACGAC
Source organism: Bombina bombina (assembly GCF_027579735.1). NCBI lineage: Eukaryota > Metazoa > Chordata > Amphibia > Anura > Bombinatoridae > Bombina > Bombina bombina. The sequence continues at coordinate 765,767,062 of NC_069503.1, read as the reverse complement.
AAAGACTCAAGGTAGCTGGAAAATGTTCGCTGATTTTTGCTGTCTAATTATTTATCCAGGTTACACCTAAAAAAAAAAGACAAACGCAAGGAAATTACGTTATATTGTATTTTACCATGACATTATGTACCCCTGCATATCTGTATTCTTTTATTTTTGCTGTTTATCACCCGACTGATTTCTATTGCTGCACGCTCTAACCCTTTCCATATCCCTCCTTAACCATCCTCTCTCCCTCTCGTCCCCTATATTCCCCCCCCCCTCTTGTTACATACCTTTTTACTTTTTACTAATCTCTATTATTATCTGCCCTAACCCTCTCCATACCCGTCCTTTGTCCACCTCTCTCCCTATTACCCAAAGAACTTATTTTTAATTTGCTTTTTGCTTTCCTCAAATAAGGGAAAGAAATGATCACCAAGATATTACAATACCTTACTGTAATTGAAAAACAATTATTGATTTATGTTTGTTGTTCATTATATGTCCATGTTTTTTCCTAAAAAATCAATAAAAATTATTTAAACAAAAAAAAAAAACATGTTGGGATAGAGACAAAATATAATAATATGTACTTTAATTACTTTACTGGCAAATTTATACTGCAGTGCCTCGCCATTAACCCTTTCTTTTAAGTTTTTGTACAGCTCTAACTCTCCCCACACAATTCCTTCTATGGCTGTATCTATATCCACCTTTGATTTGGTAGAATGTAGACTTATGGGGACCCATTTATCAAGCTCCGGATGGAGCATGAGGGCCTGTGTTTCTGGAAAGCCTGCAGGCTCGCTAGAAACACCAGTTATGAAGCAGCGGTCTAAAATGTCCGCCTGCTCACAGGGCAATTTAATTCATTAAACTTTACAATGACGCTTTTATTTTTTTTAAATACAGTCGGAGGATCAGCAGTCTGTTTACTGTAACAAAAAGGTAAGTTTTTTTTTTTTTTTAAAAAGGTGGTGAATTTTAATAAATTAAAGTGCCCCTTTTTTAAGAGTATTTTTAGATACTGGGCTTTAATATATTTAACTTTACAATCACTTTAAACTTAGTTGCAGTGGGCAAGGGTTAATAACATTTGTGAGCACTGTATAACCAGCTGTTAGGACAGGAGTTAAAGGGACAGTAAATGCCTTATCCCTATTCTGTTGTGTTGGTATAGAATGACATCAGCCAAGTCTCAATGCCTATAAGACTCTGAACAGGAAGAGTATTATGACTTGAGATCTGCTATTGCTTGTGTGAAAAATGATAGAAACACTCATGTAGAGCAAACAACTTTCCAATCTACTTCTATTGCCTAATTTGCTTGTTTCTATTGGTATCCATTGTTGAAAAGCATACCTAGATAGGCTCATAAGCAGCAATGCACTACTAGGAGCTATCTACTGATTGGTGGCTGCACATATAGGCTACTTGGCATTGCCTAGAAGCTCCCAGTAGTGCATTGCTGCTCTTAAAACAATGGATGTCAAGAGAATTAAGCAAATGTGGTAATATAAGTTAATTGGAAAGCTGTTTAAAATAGTATAAGGGATCCGCTGCTATGTCGTGTGAGCTTGTCGGAATATTCCAAGCTCCTGACAAAGTCAAATTGCAGAGAGGTTTTTACTATACACGCCATTGTTGCTGGCTTAGGTATTGCTGACCATATTGGTCATGTATAGTAAATGATCCCTTTGATTAAATGCCGTCTGCCTAACCGCTACTCCTAATACCCCTAAACCGAAGTACCCCACGATTGCAAACTAACACTAAACTAATAAACATCTAAACCACCACATACCCACCGCAATTTGCTAACTATTAACCTACCATACCACAAATGCAAACTAACCTAACTCCCCTCTAAACTAAGTTAAAAATACTTTTAAAAAAAGCTAACTAAACATTATTTAAAAACCATAAACTGAAAAAATATAAAATAAATGTATTCTTACCTGATAAATTTCTTTCTGGATATGAAGAGTCCACATCGTCATTCAATTATTAGTGGGAATATCACTCCTGGCCAGCAGGAGAAGGCAAAGAGCACCACAGCAAAGCTGTTAAGTGTCACTCCCCTACCCATAATCCCCAGTCATTCGACCAAAGGGAAATGGAAAAAGAATTACAGAAAGGTGTAGAGGTGCATGAGGTTTAGTAAAAAATAACTGTCTTAATAAAGGGTGGGTTTGTGGACTCTCCATATCCGGAAAGAAAGAAATTTATCAGGTAAGCATACATTTTGTTTTCTTTCCTAAGATATGGAGAGTCCACAACATCATTCAATTACTAATGGGGACCAATACCCAAGCTAGAGGACACAGAATGAACAGGGAGGGAGAACAAGAAAGGCAGACCTAAAAAGAAGGCACCACCGCTTGAAGAACCTTTCTCCCAAAAGAGGCCTCAGTCAAAGCAAAGTATAAAATTTGGAATAAGTATGCAGAGAGGACCAAGTTGCAGCCTTGCAAAGCTGTTCCACAGAAGCTTCATCTTTGAAAGCCCAAAAAGAGGATACAGCCCTAGTGGAATGAGCTGTAAGTCTCTCAGAAGGCTGCTGTCCAGCAGTCTCATAAGCAAAACGAATCATACTTCTCAACCAGAGGAAAAGAGCAGTAGAAGTAACCTTCTGACCCTTACACTTTCCTGAGAAACAAACAAACAGGGCAGAAGACTGGCGAAAATCCTTAGTCGCCTGTATGTAGAATTTTAGACCATGCACAAAATCCAAGCTGTGCAACAGACATTCTTTATGAGAAGAAGGATTGGGACAGAGAGAAGGAACAACAATTTCCTGATTAATATTTCTATCCAAAACCACTTTAGGAAGAAACCCCAATTTATTACGAAGACTCGCGTGCACGCACAGGGGGCGGCGGGCGGGCGCGTGCACGGGGCGGGAGCGGGTGGGAACCGCTACACTACAGAAAAATGTAATGATAATAAGTGGGAGAAAAGGGGGGATTTACAATTTTAAAACAATCTAAGAGATCTGGGAGGGGGGGGAAGCTACACTACAGAAAAGTGCAAAAAAATAAAAAGAAGCATAATTTTTTTACTAAACTATGTACTGGTAGACAGCTGCCAGTACCCAAGATGGCGCCCATTAAAGTAGAGGGGGAGGGTTAGAGAACTGTTTGGTGGGGGATCAGTGAGGTTGGGGGCTAAGGGGGGATCCTACACAGCAGCATATGTAAATATGCTAAAAACACACACACACACAAAAAACAAATATACCTTTTATTTTAGTACTGGCAGACTTTCTGCCAGTACTTACAGTACTTAAGATGGCGGGGACAATTGTGGGGTGGGGGAGGGAAGAGAGCTGTTTGGGAGGGATCAGGGGGTCTGATGTTTCAGGTGGGAGGCTGATCTCTACACTAAAGCTAAAATTAACCCTGCAAGCTCCCTAATTAACCCCTTCACTGCTAGCCATAATACACGTGTGATGAGCAGCGGCATTTAGCGGCCTTCTAATTACCAAAAAGCAATGCCAAAGCCATATATGTCTGCTATTTCTGAACAAAGGGGATCCCAGAGAAGCATTTACAACCATTTGTGCCATAATTGCACAAGCTGTTTGCAAATGATTTCAGTGAGAAACCTAAAATTGTGAATCATTTAACGTTTTTTTTATTTGATCGCATTTGGCGGTGAAATGGTGGCATGAAATATACCAAAATGGGCCTAGATCAATACTTTGGGTTGTTTACTACACTACATTAAAGCTAAAATTACCCCAAAAAGCTCCCTACATGTTCCCTAATTTACCCCTTCACTGCTGGGCATAATACACGTGTGGTGCACAGTGGCATTTAGCGGCCTTCTAATTACCAAAAAGCAATGCCAAAGCCATATATGTCTGCTATTTCTGAACAAAGGGGATCCCAGAGAAGAATGTACAACCATTTATGCCATAATTGCACAAGCTGTTTGTAAATAATTTCAGTGAGAAACCTAAAGTTTGTGAAAAAAATTGTGAAAAAGTGAACGATTTTTTATATTTGATCGCATTTGGCGGTGAAATGGTGGCATGAAATATACCAAAATGGGCATAGATCAATACTTTGGGATGTCTTCTAAAAAAAATATATACATGTCAAGGGATATTCAGGGATTCCTGAAAGATATCAGTGTCCAAATGTAACTACCGCTAATTTTGAAAAAAAGTGGTTTGGAAATAGCAAAGTGATACTTGTATTTATGGCCCTATAACTTACAAAAAAAGTAAAGAACATGTAAACATTGGGTATTTCTAAACTCAGGACAAAATTTAGAAACTATTTAGCATGGGTGTTTTTTGGTGGTTGTAGATGTGCAACAGATTTTGGGGGTCAAAGTTAGAAAAAGTGTGTTTTTTTCCATTTTTTCTCATATTTTATAATTTTCTTTATAGTAAATTATAAGATATGATGAAAATAATGGTATCTTTAGAAAGTCCATTTAATGGCGAGAAAAACTGTATATAATATGTGTGGGTACAGTAAATGAGTAAGAGGAAAATTGCAGCTAAACACAAACACTGCAGAAATGTAAAAATAGCCTTGGTCCCAAACGGACAGAAAATGGAAAAGTGTTGTGGTCATTAAGGGGTTAAACAACTTTCTAATTTACTTCTGTTATAAAATTTGCTGTGTTCTCTTGATTTATTTTTTTGAAGAGTAAAACTAGGTAGGCTCATGAGAGCTCAGGAGTGTACACGTGTCTTTAGTATTCTATGGCAGCAGTGTTTTGCAACATTGTATAACAAGCTACAAATAATGTTGCAAAACACTGCTGCATATAGAGTACTAAAGAAGACACGTACACAATCCTGAGCTCTTATGAGCCTATCTAGTTTTACTCTTCAATAAAGGATTCCAAGAGAACAAAGCAAATTTGATAGCAGAAGTAAAATGAAAAGTTGTTTAAAATTGCATGCTCAATACGAATCATAAAAGTTTAATTTTGACTTTACTGTCCATTTAAATCAAAATATATGCATTATTTGTTTAAATAATAGAATAATATTAAAAAAATTCTCTGAAGGATCAGCAACATTAGCCACACAGTATGTTAGGGATTGCCTTCCGAGGGACTACTCTAATGCAAAAAGTATTGAGCTGAAGTGTGTGCAACATAAGGCTTTAGGCAAGACATTAAAGAACGGGAAAGCAACTACTTCTTGCTGCTCACAGACCTGATACACTCTCTTGGTGAGTTATCATATCCCACCAGGTAACATGATATGTGACATTTAGTTTGAAGTAATACATGTAAATGAACAATGCATCATTATATTACCATTACTATGTAATGGTATTCAGTATATGGTCTGTGCTTTTTAACATTTCCAGATTATTTGCATATATATTCACTATTAATGGGAAAAAAACCAACAAAGTTTTGATCTTATAAAGTTGCATTGGCAGTCAAAGATATATCAAGTACTTAAAGGGACAGTCAACACCAGAATTTTTGTTGTTTTAAAAGATAGATAATCCCTTTATTGCCAATTCCCCAGTTTTGCATAACCAACACAGTTCTAATTATATACGTTTTATCTCTGTAATTACCTTGTATCTAAGCCTCAGCAGACTGCCCCCTCATTTCAGTTCTTTTGACAGACTTACATTTTAGCCAATCAGAGTTGTCTCCATGGTAAATTCACGTGCATGAGCTCAATGTTATCTATATGAAACATGTGAACTAATGCCCTCTAGTGGTAAAAAACTATCAAAATGCATTTAGATTAGAAGCGGCCTTTAAGGTCTAAGAAATTAGCATATGAAGCTCCTAGGTTTAGCTTTCAACTAAGAATACCAAGAGAACAAAGCAAAATTGGTGATAAAAGTAAATTGGAAAGTTGTTTAAAATTACATGCCCTATTTGAAACATGAAAGTTTTTTTGGGACTTGACTGTCCCTTTAATAAGTATTCCATACTTGTAGGAAATACTGAACCTGGCCACCAGGAGGAGGCAAAGACACCCCAGCCAAAGGCTTAAATACCTCCCCCACTTCCTCATAACCCCAGTCATTCTTTGCCTTTCGTCACAGGAGGTTGGCAAAGAAGTGTTAGAAGATTTCGGAGTAGTCTCTTATGGAGGGTAGTACTCTTCGAGATGGGACTGGAGTTTTAAGTAGTCCTGTCAGCCTCGCAGTGAGAGCATGGATGAAAGTTAGAGTCCGAAGATGCAAGGAGAGTCTTTCTGCAAAACCATCCCTAATCATATTAACAGCTCCATAGGCAATCAGCATTGATGAGTTTCACTTAAGTCCATGTCAGAAGCGATGCTACTATCTGTCACACTTGAAGGGCCATGTTCCCGTTCCACGGCGTAGATTCTGGTAAGATCGTTTCATATTTTATACATGTATGATACCGCAAGAAGACAGAGTCACAGTGTGACTCCTTTTATCTGTATAGAATCAAGGGTTAATATCTCCTTAGGAGGATTATTGAACAGGGAGAATAATCTTATATGTTTATTTGATTTTATACCGCTTTTATGTGTGAGATGTTATGGGCTCATAGGCTGTTATGAAATATACAGGTTTCACTTTCACTTTGAGAGCCATACAACTTACAAGCTTGGTGCGCTTTCTCATAGTAGGGACAGAGGGACGGTCCTGCATTGTGCACCATGTGATTCATTCCCTTTTTCCTGACCGTGTGTCTATCAGAGAGGAGTCATACATCTCTGTACTGTATGGGTCATAGGAGGTGGTGAGTGCCCCAGCCATTGGGGTATAAGGGTGCCGTTTTTTTGAATAAAATAAGATGTTTAATTTCTCTAGTTCTCCGGTTATTGCACTAGCGATGGAGGATTCTGTTTCTTTAGAGGGCACTCCCTCTATTCCTAATGAGTAATTTCTGTTTAGATGGTGAGGAGGCCTTAGTTCTGCCCTCTCAATTATGTTCCATATGCCTTGATAATGTGATAATATCGAACATGTTTGATACCACAGAGCCGTCCACCTCTGAGGAGTTGTCGTCAAGTGAGGTGCGTACCCTACATTCTTATATCTCTACACATGCAGTTTTCCCATAGCATTGCTGATCCTCCATCTGTAGGGGACCTTTTCTCACCAGACGTTACTGCGCAGTTTAGATGGCGGTGTCTCCGGCCTTTAATGCTTTACCTCGCCCTGCTAAACACAATCGAAAGGTTACATATTGCACTCCTTCCCAGAGTGCATCAGATAATTTATTGGATTTAACTGAGGGTTATCCGAGGATGAAGTTCTTTCTGAGACTTCAGAGTATGAACATTCTGGGTCGGAGTCTGCTGCCTCTAAACCTCCGGCTGTGGAGGAACCAGACTTTAATTCAGGAATTTGCGCTTTCTTTTTTTTTTTGTAAAAACGTTTTTTATTGAGGACATATTGTTAACAGAGTACTTTTCTCAAGTAGAGGTATATATAACATCAATAATCCGTAAAGCATAAAAAGTACATTTACATATGCAAGGTTCAGTAACTGCAGAATATCAATGATAGTGTAAGTTTCTCCCTGCAAGGGAGTCCTCGTTTTTACAGAGGTCACCTTTTGTACATATATAGTAAGCTTTCATGAGAATACCATCGTATATCATCATTCTACAAAGGTGTTAATCTTAAAACAAAAATCCAGTCAATGGAAGTAATTGAGTAGTGTGGTTTTAACTGTTATGTTATATCACAGTTTCCTATAGGTGTGGAGGGGCCCTCAGACCCCTCTCCGCTCATTATCTGCTAGTGGGAATATTGGGCTTCCGTCGCAGGTTCTGGGAAGGTGTGTGGGGGGGGGGAAAAGGGCATATGTAGGGGTTGGAGGCTGAGGGAGTTGGAAAAGGCGTACTCCTATTTATCTTCCTATTTCTAAGTGTTCAAGTGGGGGCGAGGCGAGTCAGCATGGTTTCCCATGGTTCCCAAATCAGGCAGTAGTTGTGTAGCTGCCCTTGTTCCCTGGCTACATAGTTTTCCATATTTTTGATATAGTTCACTCCCTCAATTACACTCTGTATTCTGGGGGGTTGGCTCTTTTTCCAGTTCCTAGCTATTAGTAATTTAGCAGAGAGGAGGATATATACCAAAAGCTTTTGTTTGAGTTTGGGGAGCTTGTCCATACCTAGGTGTAGTATGGCCAGGGCTGGGCTTAGTGTTGGTATTAGCTCTAGATCTGTGCAGATTTTCTCGATTTTCTGCCAATAGGTCGTCAGTTTAGGACAGGTCCACCAAACGTGGATGGGGGACCCCGGCTCTCCGCACTCTCTCCAGCATTGTTGTGAGTGGTCAGGAAAGAGCTTCTGTAGTTTTGTGGGCACTAAGTGCCATCTGGTGATTATTTTGAAGTATAACTCATAGAGTGTGACACAATGGGTTGTTTTTTTCGTTAAGCTAATGGCCTTGCCCCAGGCATCTGGTGGGAATGTGGCCTGTAGATCTCTCTCCCATGCGGTCATATGAATTGTTTTTGGAATAGTCTCTTCCTCAATTAGACAGTGATAGTGTACTGTGAGGGGTTTATGTTGTTGGGTATTGGTTGTCCACCTTGTCTCCCAGATAGTCAAATCTCTCAATGATTCGCCTAAGAAGCCCCAGGATTTCAATAATGTACGGAGTCTCAGTAAGTCAAATTGGTGTTTGGGAGTTAGCGTAGGGTGATTCAGCATGTCTCTATGTGTTCTTAATTGTCTGTTGCAGTAAAAGTCGCTCACTGTGTTTATACCCGTAGTAGCCCATGTGCTAGGATGTGTATTGAGTAGTCCCACCAAAAGGGCCCTTATTGGGTGTATTGGTGAGGGGTGCGGGGACACCAATTTGTTATGGCGTAGTTTGTACCAAGCTTCTTGGCACCCTTTCACTATATTATTAGCGACATGTACTTTGGTTTGCCAGTGTGGGGGTAGCCAAAGCAGATCTTCGAGATAGATGTAAGCTGGTAGTGAGGCCTGCTCTAAATCTCTCCACCTCGTTGGGGGGAGATCTTTACCCCACGCTGTAGCATGAGTTAGCATTGCCGCTTCATAGTACTTCCGAATGCTAGGGAGACCAAGGCCTCCTTTCTCTATCGGCATCTGCAGGATGTGAGCAGCTACTCTTGGTCTTTTATCTTGCCAAGTGTATGAATTAAAGAGGGTCTGAAAATTTCTAAGCAATGTGTATGGGACTGGCATCGGAATGCAGAGGAACAGGTAAGTGATCTTTGGTAAGATCATCATTTTAAGAGCCGCTATTCTACCCATCCAGGATATTTCACTATATCTTTTAGAGTGAAGCTCCGATGTGGCGGCTGTCAGTAGTTTTTCAAAGTTTTCCTTGATCACCACTGACTTTTTATGGGAGAGAAAGACTCCTAGGTGGCGAACTGTTTTGCAGGACCACTTGAAAGAGTAGGCAAGCTGGATCTCTTCCCGTTCATGCTGCGGGATATTAATGGAATAGGCCTCCGTCTTGGTCACATTAAGTTTATAATATGAGATTTCACCGAATTGCGTGAAAAGTGCCATTAATGGGGGGATAGAGTCAGTTGGGTCGGAAAGGAAAACCGTAAGATCGTCGGCAAATAGCGCAAGCTTCTGGGGGGTATCATGCATCTGCACGCCATGAATCTGTTTCGATTCCCTAATTGCGATCGCCAGGGGCTCAATAGCTAAGACAAACAGCAGTGGGGAGAGGGGGCATCCCTGTCTAGTTCCGTTACTGATCGTGATCTTGGGAGAGCAGAATCCTAATCCTCTAACGACTGCAGTGGGGGCCGTGATGAAGGAATCTGGTATTCCAAATGCTGATAGAGTTTGAAATAGGTAGTCCCATCTCACCCTGTCGAAGGCCTTTTCGGCATCAAATGACAGGGTGAGTACTGGAAGTCCCATATCTGCAGCCTCTGAGAAAATATTTAAGAGGCGCCGAGTATTATCGGAACCCTGTCTTCCTTGTATGAAGCCCACCTGATCTAGGTGTATAATTGTCTGTAGGTGCTTCCCTAGTCTATTAGCTAATATTTTAGCGTAAATTTTTGCATCTACATTAATGAGTGAGATGGGTCTGTAGCTAGAGCACAATAGTGGGTCTTTACCCTCCTTATGAATTGTAGTAATGTTTGCTTCCAAGAATTCTGCTAGGAAGGCACCTGTGGTTGCTGCTTTATGGAATAGTCGGAGCAGTATTGGTGTTATGATCGGGCTAAGTGTTCGATAGAACTTTGTCGTGAACCCATCTGGCCCAGGAGCCTTGTGGGGTGCGAGGTCCTCTATGGCTGCTTTAACCTCTTCTAATGTGAACTGTCGCTGCAATTCGGTTCTAGATTCCTCAGTTAGTGTGGGTATAGGCAGGGTTTCTAAGAATTTGGGAATGTCGCCATGGCCAGGACTGCCAGCTGCTTCAGATTGCGCAAGATTGTATAGGGAAGAGTAATAACTAGCAAACGCAGTGCCTATTTCTTTAGGAGAATGTACCATACCATTGCAAGTCGCTATGTGAGGTATCCTTTTCTGCAATGTGCGCATGCGCAGTTTGTTGGCTAGAAGTTTGTCTGCTCTATTGCCTTTGTGATAATACAATTGTTTGAGATTACGTAAAGTTTCCTGGACCCGGGTTAGATCTCTCTTGGAGATTTCTTCCCTAATAAGTCCAATTTGGCTGGCGACCTGAACACTAGGGCTCGCTTTGTTTGTCTGCTCAAGAGCGCGTAGATCTCCATATAATTTTGCTAATGGCTGGCTATTCTCTTTGCGCAGTCGGGCCATTTTCTTAATAAAGTGACCCCGCAGGAATGCTTTAAGAGCGGCCCAAACCATGTCAATATCGGTGGTTCCTGTGTCGTTGTGTGACAGAAACTCCTTCACAACCTTCTGGAGTGCTGGAAGTTCTATATCAGAGAGCCATTGCTCAGGAAGCCGCCATGGCGGCCTATTAGTCAGGGCTTGTAGCCGAGTGAAATCTAAGCAGACCATGTCATGGTCTGACCACGTACACGGTCTGATGGAAGGGTTGGTAAGTTGGTCTAGAGACCACGAGTCACAGAATATATGATCAAGTCTGGAGTATGAATTGTGGGCTTTTGAGTAGTGTGTAAAGTCTTTCTCGGAAGGTGCTAAGCATCTCCAAGCATCATAGAGGTTGTGTTGGTATATGAGTTTCCGGAAAGCGTTGGAAGTAGAGGAGATGTTCCTGTCAGAGTGTGTCGTGATGGTGGATTTCTTGTCTTTGGCTGGGTCCCAGACCATATTGAAATCTCCCCCAATGATTAGGTGCCCTCTTTTGATCTGTTCTACGTGTGCTAATAGTTTGCGGAGGAAGGGGACTTGTTTGGAGTTAGGTGCATATAATGAAATTAGTGTGAACAGTGTGTTGTTAAGTGTACAGATAAGTATCAGGTACCTACCCTCGCTATCTCTTTCAATGTACTCCATGGTATAGGGCAAGTCTCTACTAACCAAGAGGGCAACTCCTTTAGTCTTGCCCTCAGGGTTGGAGGCAGTTTCGCATATTGGGAAGTATCGGGAGATTCCAGAGAGTCGGGGTTCCCCCATCCAATGTGTCTCTTGTAGGAACATGATATGTATTTTATGTGTTAGGAGATATCGCTGTAGCAATTTCCTCTTAGTGGGGGAGTTTAAGCCTTGCGCATTTAATGTAGCTATACGTATCGGGGTCAGTTTGGGGGTGGAGGGGGGATGCCCGGGTTACTTGGGGTAAAAAATCAGTCTAGCAGACAAGTGTGACGAGTCAGCTCGAGGCTGTGGGGGTTAGGAAAACGTTATATGTATTAACTGAGAAGTAGTATAAAAGGAAATCACTATGACTGGATAAAAGTGATAAGTGTACACTTTCGCAATGAGTGCACCAACCGGTCTTTGCCAGTGGGGCACAACTAATGTAGTGGGGGGGAGCTAAGCGGAGAGGGGTCCCTGGCCCCGCCGACTTAAAAAACGGGTTATAAGTCTGTGGAGTGAAAAAGCATATAGATTGCATATGTACTTCATATGATATAAAACATTCAATGCTGTATCTCTTATAATGTAAACATTAACTTCAACATCAATATCAATATCAATATCAATAGGAGGGATCATAAAAAAAACTTGGCGATACTTCATAGGATGGTTGGCGGCATATTAGTTTCCTTTCCTTTTCTAGATATTACTTAACTCCCTGTACCTTATATAGTGCTCTTATTCATTATATACTCCTGCTCTCGTTAGGAACCTGATCAGTGTCTTATCGTAGCTGAACTAGCTGAGGGGGGGATTAGGGTTATATCTCAGGGTCCTCTATAAAATAGATAGCTGGGTCATTAATCGATGTAGTCATTACTTGAGGCGGTGGTTTATGTCTAACGGGGATGGACCACTACAGGACATAAAATTATCCCTGATCTTTCAGGACACTTACTGTGGATCTATGTGTCTTAGGGGCTAGGAACTTACAGCTAGGAGTATCGGCAAGGTCAGGTTATTAACCTGGTGAGATGGCCGCATTTAAGTTAGGTTAAGTTAGACGCCTCTATACTCTCAATGTAAGGGAGTAGTATAAATAAACTTATGGGTGCTCAGTTGTCTAAATATATAGAACTGCGTAATAAACTGCTAATATGTATGTGGTCAATTACTCAATACAGTAAAACAATTGTTAAAGTGTAGGTAAAGCAAGAAAACAGAAATGTTTAAGGATTAAGGCAAATGTCCATCATCTGGGTAAACAAGCAAACAAACTAAAATACATAATTGCTTAGATCTCACCCATCTTCATCCTGCTTAGTCAGCATGACAGTCCTTAAGCATTGTAGAGCAGTCCCTCCTATGGCGGGTCATCTTCTGCTTTCAGAGGGTCCAGCAAATAGAAAGAACAAAGCAAGTAATACAAATAGAACAAAAGGGGAAAGAAAAAAGGCAGACAAGCTCTCTATTTGTCTGCATCCCGTTGGATCAGTAGAATCTCTGCACTTCTTAAAGGCTCCATTAGATGTTCCAGAGGTACCAGAAGATCTTTGTGGCAGTGGCTTCCATGGCGGGGCTGATGTCCTCAGTCCATTGCTTATTTCCATGTCGGGGGCTCGATCTTCTCTATCCGGAGGGAGCAAGTTCCACTTTTGCAGTAACTCACGTGCCTGCTGGGGGGTAGAGGCCATGTATTGGTGACTGTCCTTGGTGATAAAGAGCCTTACTGGGAACCCCCATCTGTATTTCAGATCTCTCTCTCTTAGTATCTTGGTGTAAGGCTGGAAGTGTCTGCGGATCTGTAGCGTGTGGGTAGAAAGATCTGGGTAAATTTGCAAACCTGCATATTCTTCAGGCAGTAGTTTGTTTCTGGCTAAAGCTCTGACAATTTTTTCTCTGTAGGTATAGTAGTGAAGCCTCGCTATCACATCTCTTGGTTGACCACCATCTGCTGTACGTGCCCTAAGGGCTCTGTGTACTCTGTCTATGAGATTCTCATCTCCTGTCGCTGACCCCAGTATAGCTTCAAATAGGCCATGCAGGTATTTCTCAAGGTCCTGTGGTAGAACTGATTCTGGCACGCCTTTGATGCGTATATTGTTGCGGCGCGACCTATCCTCTAGGTCTGCCAGCTTCAATTCCAAATCAGTAATCTGGATGGCCAGGGATTGGGAGTAGCTGAGAAGGTTGGTGTGATCTATTGCCAAGTCCTCTTGTTTGCGCTCCAGCGCATCAGTTCTCTCTCCTATGAGACCGATATCTCTCTTCAAGTCGGCATGCGATCGATCGAATCTCTTAGTCAAGGAATCATGATGTGAGGTTAACAGGGACTGAATGGTTTCTATCATATTGTTGTCAGTACTATTAGATATCTTCAGGGCCTGTGAGGCCTTTTGCTTTAAGGTTGAGCCGGTCTGGGTGTCTGAGGCACTCCCTGTGTCTGAGTATTCATCCTCCGATCTCACCTGGGCCATATTAGAGCGGTGTTGGAAGTGATCTACCACAGTTCTTTTTGGTGTAGCTTGGGTCTTTTGTCTCCTTTTCTGGGCCTGCGACATCTCACAATAAGGGGATGCAAGACTATCAAGTGATATAAGTGAGCTACTGTTGAGAGCTTGCTTCTTTATTTTACATATGCTATTATGAACCCATTTGGCGGCGGGGCCACGAACAGCTAGTGTTCAATTACATGTTGTTATATTCTGTTTCCTCCAAATGAAGAGGGCACTCTCTGGAGGGGGCAGCCCAAACTGGGAGACTTTATATCTGGCGCCTTATTTTATATGGAGATGTATATTTCACTTATGTTAATGGGGGTACATTGGTCGGTGGGATTATAGACACTTAGGGTCTAACTACATGCTGTCATAGGCTGATCCCCACAGAGAGAAAGAAGCATTCAAATGAGGGCAGTTTATTCTTAAGGGCTTGGGGCCGAATATCTTATCTCCTGCAGGTGATGGATTTCAACTGTGTCCCTCGTTTAAAGTCTATGTCAAATTGATTAGCTGGTGAAACTTCTTTGTCTTTACAAATGGTACTAACAGGGTGTGTTATGGTGCAAGCCTGTGCGGGGCCTGTTGCAGGTGTCTACAGCCCTATGCTGATGTCTGGGCTAAACACTCAATCCCAAGTGCTAATCTTTCAGGCAAATTACAGCGAAGGGCTTCTCAGTAGTAATAGTATAATTATAATTATGTTTGCTCCCGGTGTCTGCAGCTTGTAGCACTCTGCGGGCAGCACAGTGTGCTATATTGGCCTAATTGTATGTCTGGGAGCTAGTAGTCACAAGTCTATCAATATGTAGGGTCTCTCAGGCGGTCGAATGGGCCCAAATTGAGTGCCAGGACTCTCTTTACTGCCAGAGAACAAAATCTTAGGTAGTACAGACTCCACGTGGGCAGCGGAGTTGGGGAGTGAAGCGAGACTGTATGGCAAGTAAACACTAGCGTTTCAGATCTAGGTTGTGTTTGTTTATTTCAGTAAAAATAAGCAAGACCCCTCTTCACCTGTCTCTTCTGTTAAAGCGACCAGGGTTTTGGGTGGATCCGGGCCAGATGACAAACTGCACTATGTAGCTGTGGCGCTTATGAAAAATGGCGGCGCGCGCCAAAACAGGTTCTGCACACTGAGTCTCCAAAGTCTATTAACCTCTGCAGTTGCGGATCAGTCACTAGCCCAAGTTGTATATGTAGGTGGTTATGTCCGAGTATATGGGGCTATTGGCTCGTAATTGTCCGGTTGTCACTTACTTTAACCTTCCGGTCTGTACTGGCGCAAGGCCTCCTTAGCAGTTCCCACTGCTGGTGTTGAGATCAGTCCTGCAAGGCTCCGGAGCGGATCCCCGACCCTCCGGAGCAGGTTAAAACACCTCAGATTGATTTACTCTGCAAGCGGTGTTACTTGCGTGGGTCGATGCTGCCGTACTAAGCGCTCAGATGTTCTCCGTCGTGCACCTCCAATCTAGTGCCCAAATTGTAAACGGCTGTCCTCCGTTTAGGCAGGAAACTTTCACTTAAGTGCTGATGTAGGAGTAAGGGTGTTAGGGGTCCCTTAAGATCACCTTATTAGCTAAAATATATGCCGTTTATCTTAATTAATCGATATTTCTCTCAGGAGCTCCTTCTAGTTGCATCCGCTCAGCACGGCAGTCGGCTCCGCCCCCCAATTTGCGCTTTCTTCTAAAGAAAGTTTTTGGTGAATTCAGAGGTTCCAGAGGCCAAATTGCCTGATGAACCTTCAATTCCTAAATTGGATAGAGTTTGAGGACAGGGTGGTACCTTATCCTTC
The DNA here is from genome assembly GCF_027579735.1 of Bombina bombina. Taxonomy (NCBI): domain Eukaryota; kingdom Metazoa; phylum Chordata; class Amphibia; order Anura; family Bombinatoridae; genus Bombina; species Bombina bombina. The sequence goes on along the minus strand of NC_069503.1, from coordinate 765,751,383 downwards.
CCTGCTCCTGTTAGATGGCGAACATTATTAAGAATTAATTTGACAGGATTGTATTCCTTTTCCCCCTCTTCTCCCTTTAACAAATTGTCCCCGGTCCTGGACTCTCAATGGAGTTGTGAGATTCCGTCCCTAAATGGGATGGCATTATCTTCACCGTTGCTAAACGTACTACTATCCCGCTTGAGGATAGTTCTTCGTTTGAAGAGCCCATGGATAAAAGATGGAAAGTCTGTTAAGAAAGATGTTTTCAACATACAAGATATTTGTTTCAACCGGTGGCAGCTGTTGCCGCAGTTACTGGAGAAACTTTCTTCTGGTGTGACTCCTTATAGGATTTGATTGGGGTGGAGGATCCCCTCAACGTTTCTCAGAAAAGATTTACGGCCTTTAGGGTTGTTACTTCTTTTATCTGTGCTGCTATTAGGCAGTTTATTCTCTTGAATGCTATGGCTTCAGCTTTTTCTGTTCAGGCCCGTCGGGGTCTGGCTGAAGTCATGGTCTGCAGATATGACTTCTAAGTCTAGACTTCTCTCCCTTTAAGGGAATGATTTTGTATGGTCCAGGGGCCTGGACTCAATTATCTCCATGGTCACAGGGGACAAGGGTGCCTTCCTACAGCAAGAGTATATGAGCTAATCTAAGGGAAGATTTTTGTTCTTTTCGTTCTGATAAAGCCCATGTCAGCAGTCCTCTGCTAAGCCAGAGCAAACCAAGAGCTCTTGGGAACCGGCTCATTCCTGGAATAAAAGCGAGCAGAGCAAGAAGCCTGCTGAGTCTACTATGGGCGGTCCCCGGTCCTCTTCTGGATCGTGTAGGGGGCAGTATGTCGCTCTTTTTGTCGCTTGGTACAGGGACATGCAGGATCCATGGGTCCTGGAGGTCATAGCTCAGGGCTACAAGATAGGTTTTAAGTCTCAGCCACCCAAGGGCAGATTCCTCCTGTCTTCCTGACCAGAAAGGAGGGAAGCCTTTTTGGGGTGTGTACAGGATCTGTCCTCTAGGAGTTATTGTCCCAGTGCCAACAGCAGTGAGAGGTTTGGGATACTATTCAAACCTTTTTTGTGGTCCCAAAGAAGGAGGGAATTTTCCATCTGATTCTGGACCTAAAGTACTTAAGCAGGTTTTTAAATGTCCCTTCGTTTAAGAGGGAGACAATAAGGTCCATTTTTCCCCCTTGTTTGAGAGGGGTAGTTCATGACCACTATAGATTCCTGGACCAGCACTTCCAGTTTATTGCGCTTCCGTTTGGTCTAGCTAAAGACATTTTTCAAAGAGTGGACCATTCGGAATATCTCCTCTGTCTTCTTCAATCCCATGGATGACATATAATCTAGAGTGAGTTCTCTTGTATCAAGTACTAGGGTAGAATTCTCGGGTACTATAATAGTCTCCATAGACATGAGAATATTTCTAACAGACTAGAGACATTGCAAGCTAGCTTCAACATGTTTTGCCCTTCAGATCTTCTTAAGGCCATCTGTGGCTCGATGTATGGAGGTGATTGGTCTCATGGTGTCCAGCTTGGACATAATTTCCTTTGCCAGGTTTCACCTCATACTGTTGCAACTGTGCATGCTGAACTAGTGGAATGGCAATTATTCAGATCTGTCTCAACAGATTTCTCTGGACAACCAATCAGAAGAATCGCTCTCTTGGTGGTTTTGTCAGGATCACTTGTCCTGAGGGACATACGTCTCAAGACCATCCTGGGTGATTGTGACTACTGTTGCCAGTCTGTCAGGATGGGGAGCCATTTGGGGTACCAGGAAGGCACAGAGCATCTGGTCTCAGGAGGTAAAGCTCCTGAACTCTTTTTGGATCTTCGGGCAATATACAATGCTCTGAAGGCTTGGGCTCTGCTGAGTTTGTCCCAGTTAATCAGATTCCAATAAAACAATATAACCTTGGTGGCTTACATCAACCATCAGGGGGGACGAGAAGCTCCCTAGCTATGAGGGAAGTATCTTGGATTCTGGTGTGGGGGAGACCCGTATTTGTTCGTTGTCATTGATCCACATTCCGGGTGTGGACAACTGGGAAGCGGATTTCCTCAGCAGAGAATACTTTCAGTCAGGAGAATGGTCTCTCCATCCCGAGTGTTTTCAGAAATTTGCAAGAGGAAGATCTTATAACTTCTCAATACCAAGCTACCCAGATAGGGGTCGAGGTACAGGGATCCTCAGACGGAGCTAACAGATGCATTAGCGGTGCCTTGGAAGTTCAATGCAATTTATCCTTTCCAACCGTTACCATTACTTCCTAGTATAGTGGCTCGAGTCAAGCAGGCATCAGTGATACTGACTGCTCCATCTTGGCCGCAAAGGATATGGTTCGCAGATCTAGTGGGGATATCATAATTTCCTCCATGGAAGTTACCTTGTCGCAGGGATCTGCTGACCAAAGTCTCTTTGTTCATCAATGTCTAGATTCTCTGAGGCTGACTGCGTGGAGATTGAATGCTTAGTCCTAGCCAAGAGAGGGTTTTCAGAGAGAGTTATTTTTACTCTCATTCAAGTTCGTAAGCTGGTTGCTCATCACATTTATCATAAGGTGTGGAGGACCTACTTATTCTGTTCTCCAGGATGAACTGGAGAAGGGCTATTCTGCAAGTCCACTGAAGGGACAGTTTTTGGCCCTGTCTGTGTTACTGCACAAGAGGTTTGCAGAGCTTCCATATGTGCAGCCATTTGTTAAGGCTCTGCTGGGATCAGACCTGTGTTTAGCTCTAAGGCTCCTACTTGGAGTTTAAATCTTATCCTTAAGGTTTTGCAACGGACTCCATTGGAGCCTATGCATGAAGTAGACATTAAATTGTTGTCTTGGAAGGTTCTTTCTCTACTAGCTATTGCTTCTGCGAGCAGAGTCTCTGAGATTGCTGCCTTGCAATGTGACCCTCCTTATCTGGTGTTTCATGCCGATAAGGCTGTTCTACGAACCAAGTTAGGTTTTCTTCCTAAGCTTGTGTCAATTCGCAACATCAATCAAGAGATTGAGGTTCCTTTCTTATGTCCTAATCCTTCTTTGTCGAAGGAATGTTTACATCGTATTTCTGGATGTGGTTTGTGCCTTGAAGTTCTATCTTAGGGCCACGAAGGAATTTAGACAAACCTCTTTCTCTGTTCGTTCTCTTTTCCGGGAAGCGTAGGGGTCAGAGCCTCTTTGACTTCCTTATCTTTTTGTCTGAGGAGTGTCATCTCTTTAGCATAGAAATGGTGGGACATAAGCCTCCTTTGAGGATTACGGCTCATTCTACGAGAGCAGTGGTTCCTCCTGGGCCTACGAGAGCAGTGGTTCCTCCAGCTATCTGGTTCTCCTTACATACTTTTCCCAAAATTTTACAAGTTTGATGTTTTTGCCTCTGCTGAAGCACCCTTCGGGAGAAAGGTTTTGCAGGCTGTGCTGCCCTCAGATTAGGGTTCTCTCTTTTTTCCCTCCCGTTAGCATTCAGTGTACTCTAGAGCAGTGTTTTTCAACGAGTGTGCCGTGGCACACTAGTGTGCCATGAGAGATCCTCAGGTGTGCCACGGCAGACTGACAACAGTGTGACATTTTTTAAACTTTGCTTATTTTTTACTCCCAGTGCAGGGGTAGTTTGTAGGAGGCATGGCATAACAGCACAATACATACAGTATGTGTGTGTTTGTGTGTATGTGTATATATATATATATATATATATATATATGCTGTATTAGGCTACAATGTGTGATTTTTTTTTTTAAATTTTGGGATGGTGGTGTGCCACAGGATTTTTTTTATGTAAAAAAGTGTGCCACAGCAAAAAAAAAGGTTAAAAATCACTGCTCTAGAGCTTGGGTATATGTTTCCCACAAGTAAGGAATGCGGCTGTGGACTCTTCCCATATTAAGATGGAAACATAAATTATGCTTGCCTGATAATTTAATTTCCATCTGTATGGGTAGAGTCCACAGCTCCCGGCCATGTTCTCCGATGGGCGGCCCAAAATTTGAAATTTTATCTTCTGGCACCTTTTTTTCACCCTGATATTTCTCCTACTGTTCTTTGTTTCCTCGGCAGAATCACCGGGGTTATGAGGAAGTGGAGGAGGTATTTAAGCCTTTGGCTGGGGTGTGTTGGCCTCCTCCTGGTGGCCAGGTTCAGTATTTCCCACAAGTAAGGAATGCAGCTGTCGACTCTTTCCATACAGATGGAAATTAAATTATCAGGTAAGCATAATTTATGTTTTTTTAAATTCTTCTAACTTTGGTTTGGAATGGAAAATTTGGCTTGTTATTTCCAGTCATGATTGGAAGTAACCTTCAAAAGTGGAAAATGTAAAAAAATATTTTTTTACCCTTTCATGACATAGGCAATTGTTCAAGTTCTGAACGTAAACAAAGCCTAGAATTTCAGCTATATGTCTGTTCAACCATAATTGACCTCTTTCACATTAAGTGCACCCACACTAATTATATATTGTTTTTTAGAAGACAGATAGGGCTTTCTTTTAACATCAAATATTTATTTCTAAACTAAGTAAGTGTAAGTGTGAGAAATTAAGAAATATTATGTATGCCAAACGATTTTATTGTTAATATCATCATCCTGATAAATATTAATGCAATAAAACACCCATAGTTGTGTTCAGCAATGTCCCATGAGTATAACGATACCCCCCATGTACAGGTTTCTGATATTTCTGGAATTTACAGGGCCCAACATAGGTCCTACCCATTTACATAGAAATTTGGCACTTTCATTTTCTGGGCTTAAGTCGCCTTTCATACAATATAGCAGCCCATGAATGAAATTTACCTCATCATGGCATACCATTTACAAAAGAAGACACTCCAGGGTATTCCAAAAGGGCCATGTCTTGTCTTTTTGTGAAGCCCCTTAGTCACAACACCTGGCCAAATATAGTGGTCATTTTTTTTTGTATGCGTTTTTTACACAAACACTGCACTTTGGCTGTTTCTGTCATCATCCTTATGTTTTGCTGCTATAAAACACACATATTTTGTGTTTGTCAATGTCCAACGAGTACAACAGTACCCCCATGTACAGGTTTTTTGGAGTTTACAGAAGTTAACAGGGCCAAATATGGGGTCTGTCCATTTACATGGAACTTTGTCACTTTAATTTTCTGGGCCTATGTCCTCTTTGAGACATTATAGCAGCCCAATAATGAAAATTACCCTATCATTACATACCATTTACAAAAGTAGACACCCCACGGTATTCCAAAAAGGCCATGTCTTGTCTTTTTGTGAAGCCCCTTCGTCACAACACCTGGCCAAATGTAGTGGTCATATTTTTTTATGCGTTTTTTATACAAACACTGCACTTTGGCTGTTTCTTTCATCAACCTTTTATGTTTTGCTGCTATAAAACACACATATTTGTTTTTATCAATGTCCAACGAGTACAACAATACCCCCCATGTACAGGTTTTATGGGGTTTACAGAAGTTACAGGGCCAAATATGAGGTCTGTCCAATTCAGTCTTCATGTGTGGGAATTTGTCACCTTGATTTTCTATGCCTATGTCCTCTTTGAGACATTATAGCAGCCCAGGAATAAAAATTACTCCATCATGGCATAACATTTGCAAAAGTAGACACCCCACGGTATTCCAAAAAGGCCATGTCTTGTCTTTTTGTGAAGCCCCTTCGTCACAACACCTGGCCAAATGTAGTGGTCATATTTTTTTATGCGTTTTTTTATACAAACACTGCACTTTGGCTGTTTCTTTCATCAACCTTTAATGTTTTGCTGCTATAAAACACACATATTTGTGTTTGGCAATGTCCTACAAATACAACAATACCCTGCATGTACAGTTTTTATGGGGTTTACAGAAGTTACAGGGCCAAATATGGGGTCTGCCCATTTACATGGAAATTTGACACATTAATTTTCTGGGCCTATGTCCTCTTTGAGACATTATTGCAGCCCAGGAATGAAAATTACCCCATCATGGCATACCATTTGCAAAAGGAGACAACCCAGGGTATTCAAAAAGGACTATGTTTAGTCTTTTTTTGTAGCCACTTAGTCACAACATCTGGCCAAATGTAGTGTTCATCATTTATTTTTAGTTTATCACAAGAACACTGTATTTTTGCTGTTTATATAATTCTTATATGTTTTACGTCTATAATACACACATATTTGTGTTCAGCAATGTCCCATGAGTACAACAATACACGCCCTCCCTATGCACAGGTTTTATGGTGTTTTAGGAAGTTATAGGGCCCAATATTGGGTCTGCCCAATTACATGGAAATTTGACACATTGATTTTCTGGACATATGTTGCCTTTGAGACAGTATGGTAGCGCAGGAATGAAAATGACCTCATCATGGCATACCATTTGCAAAAGTAGACAACCCAGGATATTAAAAAAGGACTATGTTTAGTCTTTTTTTGTAGCCACTTAGTCCCAACACCTGGTCAAATTTAGTGGTCATACATTTTTATTTGCTTTTTTTCACACAAACACTGCCTTTTTGCTATTTGGATCATCATCCTTGTTTATTTTACTGCTATAATACACCCATATTTGTGTCCAGTGATTTCCCATGAGTACAACAATACCCCCCATGCACAGGTTTTATGGTGTTTCAGGAAGTTACAGAGCCCAATATGGGGTCTGTCCATTTACATGGAAATTTGGCACATTGATTTTCTGGACCTATGTTGCCTTTGAGACAGTATGGTAGCACAGGAATGAAAATTACCCCATCATGGCATACCATTTGCAAAAGAAGACAACCCAGGGTATTAAAAAAGGACTATGTTTAGTCTTTTTTTTGTAGCCACTTTTTAGTGGTCATAAATTTGTATTTGCTTTTTTCCACACAAACACCGCCTTTTTGCTATTTGTATCATCATCCTTATATGTTTTACTGCTATAAAGGCAGTCGGGGGGGATCCTAGCGGGAAAATGCCTGCCGCAGAGTCGCTGGACATTTTCAGAATGAACTGTGGGAGGATTAGGGGTCTGGTTAAACAAAATATCAGATGTTACATTTAACAAAAATTCCAAAAAAATATAAGGTTTCCCTGTGCCTGCTTTTTTGTAGACCACATATGCATTATACACTGCGATCTGCATAATATAAAAAGCTACTTTTTTGTACCAAGTTCTGTTTTTTCTTTGAATTAGATATGGCTGCAGGCACCGGTCAGCTAAATCTACCCCACCTCCCCCTATGTTTTTGTTGTACTCCACAATGTACTTTGACTTTATGATCTGTGCAGATCTTCCCTTCACAGACACTGGCACTGTAGCTTCATCGTGCATTGTGGAGAGCATGTACACATCTTTTATTTTATCAGTGTACCGAAGGGCCAGTAGCTCATTGTGGCATAAAGCTGACATTGTGCCCCTACTTTTTTTTCCATACGTCAGCTTCTGAGGGAAACATTTGAAAATTTTTAATAGCTCTGTACTGGTGTAAACATTATTGAGCCACAAATGGTACCCTTTGTTTAGCAGGAGTAGTAGAAGATCCCACACAATTTTTCCACTTGTGCCAACTGAATCTGGCAGCCAGGTGGATCTAAGTGGCTATCTTTACCCTGGTAGATGTGAAATGCCCTGGTATACCCAGTACTGCATTCACACAGTTTATACAATTTTACACCATAGTGGGACCTCTTGGATGGTATATATTGCTTGAAAAGCAATCTCCCCTTAAATTTCATAAGGGACTTATCTATGCAAATGTCCTGGCCATCGATTTAAACTTCTTTACATTTTTGGGACAGGTGTTTATCAGGGGCCTTATTTTAAATAACCTGTCATGCAGGGGGTCATTTCTGGGGGGGGGGGGGGCACTGGGCATTATCATTAAAATGGAGAATCCACAGTAACTGTTCATATCTATCCCTCTTCATAATCCCTGGAAAAAGAGGGGTAGCTATGATGGGGTTCTGGCTCCAGTATGAATGTATGCTGAGTTTCTTCACAATCCCCATTACTAATGTCAGGGCCCAAAACTTTTTAATCTCAGATATGTCAGTGGGGTGGCAGGTATTTTTTGTGACATACTGAGATTGTGGATTCTCTAACAGATACTGACTGGCATTTAAATGTGTTTGACCAACTATATGCTCAAACATGGTATCCGTCAGAATCAGGGAGAGATAATTTATTGGCTCACATACTGGAACATCAGTTGTAATGCCAGGAGTCTCTATAAATTCGGGCATTTCTGGGGCAGTTCAATTTGGGGGTAGCCAATTTTGGTCATTTGTGCAACGCCTCCTTTTAGGTAGAGGGCAGGGAGCACCAGCATTAGATGCATCACTCAGGGGCTCTATATCTGATGCCGTAAGGTTTGTGCTGTCAGACAGAGCAGAGAGGGTTTCACTCCCTGAATCTTCAGCAAGAATGGCATAAGCCTCTTCTGCTGAATAGCGTGCCATAAGGGATTTTTTTTCCCTACCAATTCCCACTTCACCACCACCAATTCCCACTTCACCTTCCACAAAATCCCACTAAACCACCCCAATTACTACCTCCCAATCTCTCAATTACTACCCACCTATTCCCACCCACCCTATTCCTTCAGATTGTTTTTTATATCTATATATATAAACTAAAATAAAATCAGAAAAGCACTGGGAAGGGCGGTGATTGGGAACAGCAGGAAAGGGGTTATCAGTAACTAACTAAAGATCTCCACAAATAAACTTTTGGGCACTGATCAAAGCCCTAACAGGCTGATCACAGTAATATTAGGCTGATCACAGTAGCAGCTCTGTGATCAGCAGCAAAAAAATATATATATATATTTTAAATATATATAGTTTTTTTCTCTCTTTTCACACACAGATAGACAGTGATATGCCAATCTGCCTTCCTCTCTCCCTCAGATCGCAGTGAGGGAAGAGAGGAAGCGGATGCACTTGTAACAGCCAATGATCCCATTTATTGGCTGTTACAGTGTTGCAGGGAATCATCATTACACCACATGCGTGCTGATTGGATCCTGTGGGAGTGCCTGAGGTGCTAGGCACGTCCCCCAACCAGATCCAACATGGAGGAGGCAATGGAGGGGGCACAGGAGAGAGAATTCATTAGGACGTTAAATTTTGTCCTAATGACACTAAAGCCCCAGTGCTATTAGGATGGAATAGAATGCCGTAACGGCGTTAAAAGGTTAAAAAAGACATTTGTTTAGAAAGCAAAACATTTGTCTTTGACACATTTCAAACAATAATTATTATAAATTTTTTTTTCAGTTTTCAAGATTAGATTTTTATTTAGTGATTTGTCCTAATTTCTGGGCATGTACGCTGTAAATGAAAAATATAATTTTTTAACTGCACAAGCATTACCATTTTTCTGCTGAAACATATTTTATACAATAAATTTAGGATATTTATTTAATTATTTGTAGGTCAGAGGTTAGATTTGATATCTAGAGGTCAGATTGACTGTTTTATTAAAAATTCAACTGAGTAAGCTTATATGGTCCTAAAAACATAATTTATGCTTACCTGATAAATTTATTTCTCTTCTGGTGTATCCAGTCCACGGATCATCCATTACTTGTGGGATATTCTCCTTCCCAACAGGAAGTTGCAAGAGGATCACCCACAGCAGAGCTGCTATATAGCTCCTCCCCTAACTGCCATATCCAGTCATTCGACCGAAAACAAGCAGAGAAAGGAGAAACCATAGGGTGCAGTGGTGACTGTAGTTTAAAATGAAAAAATACCTGCCTTAAAATGACAGGGCGGGCCGTGGACTGGATACACCACAAGAGAAATAAATTTATCAAGTAAGCATAAATTATGTTTTCTCTTGTAAGGTGTATCCAGTCCACGGATCATCCATTACTTGTGGGATACCAATACCAAAGCTAAAGTACACGGAAGAAGGGAGGGACAAGGCAGGTACTTAAACGGAAGGTACCACTGCCTGTAAAACCTTTCTGCCAAAAATAGCCTCCGAAGAAGCAAAAGTATCAAATTTGTAGAATTTTGAAAAAGTATGAACCGAAGACCAAGTCGCCGCCTTGCAAATCTGTTCAACAGAAGCCTCATTTCTAAAGGCCCATATGGAAGCCACAGCTCTAGTAGAATGAGCTGTAATCCTTTCTGGAGGCTGCTGGCCAGCAGTCTCATAGGCTAAGCGGATTATGCTTCTTAGCCAAAAAGAAAGAGAGGTTGCCGAAGCCTTTTGACCTCTCCTCTGTCCAGAGTAGACAACAAACAAAACAGATGTTTGACGAAAAATCTTTAGTAGCTTGTAAGTAAAACTTTAAAGCACGAACCACGTCCAAATTGTGTAATAGACGTTCCTTCTTTGAAGAAGGATTAGGACACAAAGACGGAACAACAATCTCTTGATTGATATTCTTATTAGATACCACCTTAGGTAAAATCCCAAGGTTGGTACGCAGAACTACCTTATCTGCATGGAAGATCAGATAAGGAGAATCACATTGTAAGGCAGATAACTCGGAAACTCTACGAGCCGAGGAAATAGCTACCAAAAAAAGAACTTTCCAAGATAAAAGTTTGATATCTATGGAATTAATTGGTTCAAACGGAACCCCCTGAAGAACTTTAAGAACCAAATTTAAGCTCCAAGGTGGAGCAACAGGTTTAAACACATTCTTGATTCTAACTAAAGCCTGACAAAATGCCTGAACGTCTGGGACATCCGCCAGACGCTTGTGCAAAAGAATAGATGGTGCAGAAATCTGTCCCTTTAAGGAACTAGCTGACAATCCTTTCTCCAATCCTTCTTGGAGAAAAGATAATATCTTGGGAATCCTGACCTTACTCCATGAGTAGCCCTTGGATTCACACCAATAAAGATATTTATGCCATATCTTATGATAGATCTTCCTGGTGACAGGCTTTCGTGCCTGAATAAGGTATCAATGACTGACTCGGAGAAACCACGCTTTGATAAAATCAAGAGTTCAATCTCCAGGCAGTCAGCCTCAGAGAAATTAGATTTGGATGGTTGAAAGGACCTTGAAGTAGAAGGTCCTGTCTCAGCGGCAGAGTCCATGGTGGAAAGGATGACATGTCCACCAGATCTGCATACCAAGTCCTGCGTGGCCACGCATGCGCTATCAAGATCACAGATGCTCTCTCCTGCTTGATTTTGGCAATCAGACGAGGGAGCAGAGGAAACGGTGGAAACACATAAGCCAGGTTGAAGGATCAAGGCGCTGCTAGAGCATCTATCAGCATTGCCTTGGGGTCCCTGGACCTGGATCCGTAACAAGGAAGCTTGGCGTTCTGGCGAGACACCATGAGATCCAGTTCTGGTTTGCCCCAACGATGAATCAATTGTGCAAACACCTCCAGATGGAGTTCCCACTCCCCCGGATGAAAAGTCTGATGACTTAGAAAATCCGCCTCCCAGTTCTCTACACCTGGGATATGGATAGCTGATAGGTGGCAAGAGTGAAGCTCTGCCCAGCGAATTATCTTTGATACTTCTAACATCGCTAGAGAACTCCTTGTTCCCCCTTTATGGTTGATGTAAGCCACAGTCGTGATGTTGTCTAACTGAAATCTGATGAACCTCAAAGTTGCTAACTGAAGCCAAGCCTGAAGAGCATTGAATATCGCTCTCAGTTCCAGAATATTTATTGGAAGGAGTGACTCCTCCTAAGTCCACGATCCCTGAGCCTTCAGGGAGTTCCAGACTGCACTCCAACCTAGAAGGCTGGCATCTGTCATTACAATTGTCCAATCTGGCCTGCGAAAGGTCATACCTTTGGACAGATGGACCCGAGATAGCCACCAGAGGCGCCCATAGCGTTTACTTTACAAGACATGGCGGCAGTCATGGATAATACACTGTCAGCGGTATTAGCCAGACTACCTGAATTTAGAGGAAAGCGAGATAGCTCTGGAGTTAGACGAAATACAGAGCATATGAAGGCAGTAAATCAAACAACATTTTTACAGTGTGTATAATAAGCTAACAGAGCATTGCACCCACTTGCAAATGGATGATTAACCCCTTAGTTCAAAAAACAGATAAAAAAAACGATATAAACGGTTTTTTAACAGTCACACCAACTGCCACAGCCTTGCTGTGGGCCTACCTTCCCAAATAAACGATTTTGGAAATCCTAAGAGCCCTTTAGAGATGTCCTATAGCAATCAGGGGACTCCTGGGGGAAGCTGGATGTCTCAGTCTGTAAAAGTTACTGAGCAAAAAAGCGCTAAATTAGGCCCCTCCCACTCATAGTAACACAGTGGAAAGCCTCAGGAAACTGTTTCTATGCAAATTTAAACCAGCCATGTGGAAAAAACTAGGCCCCAATAAAGTTTTATCACCAAAGTATATATAAAAACGTTTAACCCCTTAACGACTGAGGACGTGCAGGGTACGTCCTCAAAAAAAGGCAGTTAACGCCTGAGGACGTACACTGCACGTCCTCGGTGTGGAAAGCAGCTGGAAGCGATCCTGCTCGCTTCCAGCTGCTTTCCGGTTATTGCAGTGTTGCCTCAATATGGAGGCATCCTGCAATAACCTTTTTAAGCCATCCGGTGCAGAGAGAGCCACTCTGTGGCCCTCTCTGCACCGGAGATCGGTGGCTCACTGCATTGGTGGGTGGAGCCGGACCGGGAGGCGGGTGGCGGCCATCGATGGCCCTGGTAATGTGGAGGGGGGCGGGATCGTGGGCGGGGATGGCCAGCGGCGCGCACTGGGGCGTGCACGGGAGAGCGGGCGCGTGCACGGGGAGGGAGCAGGTGGGAACCGCTACGCTACAGAAAATACTATAATAAAAAATGTTAAAAAATGTCTAAAAAGTAAAAAAAAAAAACGATCAGCAAGGTGGTGGGGGTTTGTCTGTGTGTGTGGGGGGGAAGCTACACTACAGAAAAAAAACCAAACAAACAAAAAAAAGCACTTTTTTTTGCAAACTGGGTACTGGCAGACAGCTGCCAGTACCCAAGATGGCCCCCAATGAGGCAGAGGGGAGGGTTAGAGAGCGGTTTTGGGGGGGATCAGGGAGGTTGGGGGCTAAGGGGGGATCCTACACAGCAGCATATGTAAATATGCTAAAAAAACACACACACAAAAAAACAAATATACCTTTTATTTTAGTACTGGCAGACTTTCTGCCAGTACTTAAGATGGCGGGGACAATTGTGGGATGGGGGAGGGAAGGGAGCTGTTTGGGAGGGATCAGGGTGTGGGATGTGTCAGGTGGGAGGTTGATCTCTACACTAAAGCTAAAATTAACGCTGCAAGCTCCCTACAAACTCCCTAATTAACCCCTTCACTACTAGCCATAATACACGTGTGAGGCGCAGCAGGATTTAGCGGCCTTCTAATTACTAGAAAGCAACGCCAAAGTCATATATGTCTGCTATTTCTGAACAAAGGGGATCCCAGACAAGTATTTACAACCATTTGTGCCATAATTGCACAAGCTGTTTGTAAATTATTTCAGTGAGAAACCTAAAATTGTGAAAAATTTAACTTTTTTTTTTAATTTGATCGCATTTGGCGGTGAAATGGTGGCATGAAATATACCAAAATGTGCCTAGATCAATACTTGGGGTTGTCTACTACACTACACTAAAGCTAAAATTAACCCTACAAGCTCCCTAAAAGCTCCCTAATTAACCCCTTAACTGCTGGACATAATACACTTGTGGTGCGCAGTGGCATTTAGCGGCCTTCTAATTACCAAAAAGCAACGCCAAAGCCATATATGTCTGATATTTCTGAACAAAGGGGATCCCAGAGAAGTATTTACAACCATTTATGCCATAATTGCACAAGTTGTTTGTAAATAATTTCAGTGAGAAACCGAAAGTTTGTGAAAAAATTTGTGAAAAAGTGAACGATTTTTTGTATTTGATCGCATTTGGCGGTGAAATGGTGGTATGAAATATACCAAAATTTGCCTAGATCAATACTTTGGGATGTCTACTAAAAAAAAATATATACATGTCAAGGGATATTCAGGGATTCCTGAAAGATATTAGTGTTCTAATGTAACTAGCGCTAATTTTGGAAAAAAGTGGTTTGGAAAAAGCAAAGTGCTACTTGTATTTATGGCCCTATAACTTGCAAAAAAAGCAAATAACTTGTAAACATTTGGTATTTCTAAACTCAGGACAAAATTTAGAAACTATTTAGCATGGGTGTTTTTTGGTGGTTGTAGATATGTGACAGATTTTGGGGGTCAAAGTTAGAAAAAGTGTTTTTTTCCATTTTTCCTCATATTTAAAAAATTTTTTTATAGTAAATTATAAGATATGATGAAAATAATGGTATCTTTAGAAAGTCCATTTAGTGAAAAAACGGTATATAATATGTGTGGGTACAGTAAATGAGTAAGAAGAAAATTACAGCTAAACACAAACACCGCAAAAATGTAAAAATAGCCTTGGTCCCAAACGGACAGAAAATGGAAAAGTGCTGTGGTCATTAAGGGGTTAAACATGCCAGCAAACGTTTTATATTGTAAATATAAAAGAGTATTACCTCAGAAAGTAAGCATGATACCAGTCGCTATTAAATCACTGTATTCAGGCTTACCTTACATAAATTTGGTATCAGCAGCATTTTCTAGCCTTTACATCTTCTAGAAAAAATCTTAACTGCACATACCTCGTAGCAGAATAACCTGCACGCCATTCCCCCGCTGAAGTTACCTCTCTCTTCAGTCATGTGTGAGAACAGCAATGGATCTTAGTTACAACCTGCTAAGATCATAGAAATCACAGGCAGATTCTTCTATTTTTCTGCCTGGGACAAAATAGTACAACTCCGGTACCATTTAAAAATAACAAACTTTTGATTGAAGCAAGATAACAGCTACATTTCACCACTTTCCTCTTACTACCTCCATGCTTGTTGAGAGTTGCAAGAGAATGACTGGGTATGGCAGTTAGGGGAGGAGCTATATAGCAGCTCTGCTGTGGGTGATCCTCTTGCAACTTCCTGTTGGGAAGGAGAATATCCCACAAGTAATGGATGATCCGTGGACTGGATACACCTTACAAGAGAAAGTATTATATACAGCCAAATTCTGTAGTGCTGAGGACAATAGCAGGGTTACACAATGGGATTGCTTCATGGTAAAAAAAAATACAAATACAGACTAACAAAACAAATGAATACAGTAGGAGCATATAATCTACATTTATAAACAGTGAGATGTTTAAATATTCTTGTGCTAATCAACAACTTTTAGTTTAAAATAGGGGGTATAAAAATTTGAGAATGAATAGGCCTAAATTTCAATGTTATATTTGAGGTTTAGCTATAAACAGTGGTGTCTCCAGTCACCACATAAAGGAGGCACATACATACCTCTAAAAAGTTCCATTGTTTTGAGGAAGGGCCTCAGTTGGATAGCTGGAGTAAGGGTTTGTCATGGACAGAGATGGGTGTGTAACAGGTGGGGTTAAGACATGCTGTGGGTTGGGTGGTGTGGGGTTGGGGCATGTCCTGGGTATGGGACCGCCCCCCCCCCCCAGGGATGCCACTGAGTATAACTAATTTTAAATTAAGATTGTTGTATTGAGAGCTTGTTTTGTGAACATATTTCATCTGTGTAGGATGCAAATAAAGACTAATTGATTTATTATAATTAGTAAATAGAAGTGTCACAAAAAATAGCAAGAGGAAGGATATTTTGTGACTCATTTCTCTGACTTGCAGTGGAATAAGTGTTGTTAAATCCTACTTAAAACCCACAGGCCTAGATTACAAGTGGATCAATAAATTTTTAGCGCTGTATAACACCAAGTGCATTCAAGGTAAATCAATAGTGCACCCATGTTTGTGCTGGTATTATAAGTGGAAAGTAAAAATTTAGTGCACAAGTTAAAAACTCAGGTGTGGCAATATTTGGAAGACGGATATTGTGACCTTGCTAACTACCTTTCACCATAGACTTCTAAGGGGCACTCTAGAAAAGCCTTCACTTTTCTTTTTTGCTCAAGCACTAACCCGAGGGTGTGCTAGGCCAACTGTGCTAAAGCCAAAGGGGCATTGGGAATACCGATGCTCTTCACTAAGAGAACATTTTTATTTTTTTATTTTAAATACATATATTTCTATATATCTATAGCTATATATCTACATGAATAAATTCAGGCATACCTCGTTTTATTGCGTCTCGCTTTATTGTGCATCACAGATATTGCTCTTTTTACAAATTGAAGGTTTGTGGAACCCTGTGTCGAGCAAGTCTATCGACGCCATTTTTCCAACATATATATATACACATAACACACATAAATACACATAAATTCACATTTATACACACCTATATTTACACACCACCAGCAAAAAGATATGACTCACTAAAGGTTTAGATGATGGCTAGCATTTTTTTAGCAATAAAGTATTTTTTAATTAAGTTATGTGCAATGTTGTTTAGACATAATGCTATTGCAAATGTAATACACTACAGTATGGTGTAAATATACATTTTATATGCACTGGTAAACCAAAAAATTAGTGTAACTCACTTTATTGCTATTTTCGCTTTATTGTGGTGGTCTGGAACCAAACCCGCAATATGTCTGAGGTACGCCTTTATATATATATATATATATATATATATATATATATATATATATATAGCAATAAGTAGAAAGAAATCCAGGGTCAAAATGAAGTAAAATAAAATCTAAACTTTATTGTAGTCCACATATGGATAAAAACCATGGGGGTCAAAAACAAACGACACTCAGCACTTGTTGCTTCCAGCTGACATGTTATGAATGAAAGAGAACAATATGTCTTTTAGTTTAAAGCATAAAGCTTAGACTTACTCTGGGATTCAACCTGCAATAATGGAAAACACATATTCCATCCATTACTTATATAATATATTAGCAGGTGCCTCTAATCCTACATTAAAAAATAAATTAAAGGATGAGAAAAGAACAAGAACATTTAGAATTTATGCTCAACATAATTCGAGCAAAATAGCGCTTGATTCAAATGGTATTAAGAAACTAGCGGCTAGATTTAGAGTTTTGTCGGTAACGACCCGCGTAGCTAACGCTGGCTTTTTTCTGGCCGCACCTTTAAAATAACTCTGGTATTGAGAGTCCACAGAATGGCTGCGTTAGGCTCCAAAAAAGGAGCGTAGAGCATATTTAACGCCACTGCAACTCTCGATACCAGAGTTGCTTACGGATGCGGCCAGCCTCAAAAACGTGCTCGTGCACGATTCCCCCATAGGAAACAATGGGGCTGTTTGAGCTGAAAAAAAACCTAACACCTGCAAAAAAGCCGCGTTCAGCTCCTAACGCAGCCCCATTGTTTCCTATGGGGAAACACTTCCTACGTCTGCACCTAACACTCTAACATGTACCCCGAGTCTAAACACACCTAACCTTACACTTATTAACCCCTATTCTGCCGCCCCCGCTATCGCTGACCCCTGTATATTATTTTTAACCCCTAATCTGCCGCTCCGTAAACCGCCGCTATTTACATTATCCCTATGTACCCCTAATCTGCTGCCCCTAACACCGCCGACCCCTATATTATATTTATTAACCCCTAATCTGCCCCCCACAATGTCGCCTCCACCTGCCTACACTTATTAACCCCTAATCTGCCGACCAGACCGCACCGCTATTATTATAAAGTTATTAACCCCTAATCCGCCTCACTAACCCTATAATAAATAGTATTAACCCCTAATCTGCCCTCCCTAACATCGCCGACACCTAACTTCAATTATTAACCCCTAATCTGCCGACTGGAGCTCACCGCTATTCTAATAAATGTATTAACCCCTAAAGCTAAGTCTAACCCTAACACTAACACCCCCCTAAATTAAATATAATTTTAATCTAACAAAATTAATTAACTCTTATTAAATAAATTATTCCTATTTAAAGCTAAATACTTACCTGTAAAATAAATCCTAATATAGCTACAATATAAATTATAATTATATTATAGCTATTTTAGGATTAATATTTATTTTACAGGCAACTTTGTATTTATTTTAACCAGGTACAATAGCTATTAAATAGTTAAGAACTATTTAATAGTTACCTAGTTAAAATAATTACAAAATTACCTGTAAAATAAATACTAACCTAAGTTACAATTAAACCTAACACTACACTATCAATAAATAAATTAAATACAATTCCTACAAATAACTACAATGAAATAAACTAACTAAAGTACAAAAAATAAAAAAGAACTAAGTTACAAAAAATAAAAAAATATTTATAAACATAAGAAAAATATTACAACAATTTTAAACTAATTACACCTACTCTAAGCCCCCTAATAAAATAACAAAGCCCCCCAAAATAAAAAAATGCCCTACCCTATTCTAAATTACTAAAGTTCAAAGCTCTTTTACCTTACCAGCCCTGAACAGGGCCCTTTGCAGGGCATGCCCCAAGAAGTTCAGCTCTTTTGCCTGTAAAAAAAACCATACAATACCCCCTCAACATTACAACCCACCACCCACATACCCCTAATCTAACCCAAACCCCCCTTAAATAAACCTAACACTAAGCCCCTGAAGATCTTCCTACTTTATCTTCACCATACCAGGTTCACCGATCAATCCAGAAGAGCTCCTCCGATGTCCTGATCCAAACCCAAGCGGGGGGCTGAAGAGGTCCATGATCCGGCTGAAGTCTTCATCCAAGCGGGAGCTGAAGAGGTCCATGATCCGGATGAAGTCTTCTATCAACGGCATCTTCAATCTTCTTTCTTCGGGAGCCATCATCTTCCATCCGACGTGGAACATCCTCTTCTCCCGACGCCTACTAGCCGAATGACGGTTCCTTTAAATGATGTCATCCAAGATGGCGTCCCTCGAATTCCGATTGGCTGATAGGATTCTATCAGCCAATCGGAATTAAGGTAGGAATATTCTGATTGGCTGATGGAATCAGCCAATCAGAATCAAGTTCAATCCGATTGGCTGATTCAATCAGCCAATCAGATTGAGCTTGCATTCTATTGGCTGTTCCGATCAGCCAATAGAATGCGAGCTCAATCTGATTGGCTAATCGGATCAGCCAATCGGATTGAACTTGATTCTGATTGGCTGATTCCATCAGCCAATCAGAATATTCCTACCTTAATTCCGATTGGCTGATAGAATCCTATCAGCCAATCGGAATTCGAGGGACGCCATCTTGGATGACGTCATTTAACCCCTTAATGACTACAGCACTTTTCCATTTTCTGTCCGTTTGGGACCAAGGCTATTTTTACATTTTTGAGGTGTTTGTGTTTAGCTGTAATTTTCCTCTTACTCATTTACTGTACCCACACATATTATATATCGTTTTTCTCGCCATTAAATGGACTTTCTAAAGATACCATATTTTCATCATATCTTATAATTTACTATAAAAAAATGTATAAAATATGAGGAAAAAATGGAAAAAAACACACTTTTTCTAACTTTGACCCCCAAAATCTGTTACACATCTACAACCACCAAAAAACACCCATGCTAAATAGTTTCTAAATTTTGTCCTGAGTATAGAAATACCCAATGTTTACATGTTCTTTGCTTTTTTTGTAAACTATAGGGCCATAAATACAAGTAGCACTTTGCTATTTCCAAACCATTTCTTTTCAAAATTAGCGATAGTTACATTAGAGCACTGATATCTTTCAGGAATCTCTGAATATCCATTGACATGTATATATTTTTTTTTAGTAGACAACCCAAAGTATTGATCTAGGCCCATTTTGGTATATTTCATGCCACCATTTCACCGCCAAATGCAATCAAATACAAAAAATCGTTCACTTTTCACAAATTTTTTCACAAACTTTTCATTTCTAACTTAAATTATTTACAAACAGCTTGTGCAATTATGGCATAAATGGTTGTAAATTCTTCTCTGGGATCCCCTTTGTTCAGAAATAGCAGACATATATGACTTTGGTGTTGCTTTTTGGTAATTAGAAGGCCGCTAAATGCCACTGTGCACCACACGTGTATTATGCCCAGCAGTGAAGGGGTTAATTAGGGAGCATGTAGGGAGCTTTTTGGGGTAGTTTTAGCTTTAGTGTAGTGTAGTAGACAACCCCAAGTATTGATCTAGGCCAATTTTGGTATATTTCATGCCATGCCAAATGCGATCAAATAAAAAAAAAAACTTTAATTTTTTCTCAATTTTAGGTTTCTCACTGAAATTATTTACAAACAGCTTCTGCAATTATGGCACAAATGGTTGTAAATGCTTCTCTGGGATCCCCTTTGTTCAGAAATAGCAGACATATATGGCTTTGGCATTGCTTTTTGGTAATTAGAAGGCCTCTAAATGCCGCTGCGCATCACACGTGTATTATGGCTAGCAGTGAAGGGGTTAATTATGTAGCTTGTAGGGAGCTTGCAGGGTTAATTTTAGCTTTAGTGTAGAGCTCAGCCTCCCACCTGAAACATCAGACCCCCTGATCCCTCCCAAACAGCTCTCTTCCCTCCCCCACCCCACAATTGTCCCCGCCATCTTAAGTACTGGCAGAAACTCTGCCAGTACTAAAATAAAAGGTATTTGGCCCTTTTTAAAAAAAAAAAAAAAAGCATATTTACATATGCTGATGTGTAGGATCCCCCCTTAGACCCCAACCTCACTGATCCCCCACCAAACTGCTCTCTAACCCTTCCCCTCTGCAATAATGGGCGCCATTTTGGGTACTGGCAGCTGTCTGCCAGTACCCAGTTTTGTAACAAAATGTGCCTTTTTTAAAAAAAAATTCCCTTTTCTGTAGTGTAGCTTCCCCCCCCCCCACCGAGACCAACCCCCAACCCCTTCCAGGACCCTTAGATTGCATTTTAATGTATTTGTGTTTTTAACTTGTAACTTTTTTTTCTGTAGTGTAGCGGTTCCCACCCGCTCCCGCCCCGTGCACGCGCACGCCCACCCCCCCCTTGCACGCGCGTGCTCCTGTGCGTGCCCCCGTAGCTCCCGCCCCCGATCCCGCCCCCCTCCACTCCACATAGAGCACCGATGGCCGCCCACCCGCCTCCCACGTAAGCTCCCACCCACCAACGATACCGGCCATCAATGTCCGGTGCAGAGAGGGCCACAGAGTGGCTCTCTCTGCATCGGATGGCCAAGGGGGGTTATTGCAGGATGCCTCCATATCGAGGCATCACTGCAATAACCGGAAAGCAGCTGGAAGCGAGCAGGATCGCTTCCAGCTGCTTTCCAGACCAAGGACGTACGCCACACGTCCTCGGTCATTAACTGCATTTTTTTTGGTCGTTAAGGGGTTAAAGGAACCGTCATTCGGCTAGTAGGCGTCGGGAGAAGAGGATGTTCCACGTCGGATGGAAGATGATGGCTCCCGAAGAAAGAAGATTGAAGATGCCGTTGATAGAAGATTTCATCCGGATCATGGACCTCTTCAGCTCCCGCTTGGATGAAGACTTCAGCCGGATCATGGACCTCTTCAGCTCCCGCTTGGATGATGACTTCAGCCGGATCATGGACCTCTTCAGCCCCACGCTTGGGTTTGGATTAGGACATCGGAGGAGCTCTTCTGGATCGATCGGTGAACCTGGTATGGTGAAGATAAGGTAGGAAGATCTTCAGGGGCTTTGTGTTAGGTTTATTTAAGGGGGGTTTGGGTTAGATTAGGGGTATGTGGGTGGTGGGTTGTAATGTGGGGGGGGGGGTATTGTATGTTTTTTTTTACAGGCAAAAGAGCTGAACTTCTTGGGGCATGCCCCGCAAAGGGCCCTGTTCAGGGCTGGTAAGGTAAAAGAGCTTTGAACTTTAGTAATTTAGAATAGGGTAGGGCATTTTTTTATTTTGGGGGGCTTTGTTATTTTATTAGGGGGCTTAGAGTAGGTGTAATTAGTTTAAAATTGTTGTAATATTTTTCTTATGTTTGTAAATATTTTTTTATTTTTTGTAACTTAGTTCTTTTTTATTTTTTGTACTTTAGTTAGTTTATTTCATTGTAGTTATTTGTAGGAATTGTATTTAATTTATTTATTGATAGTTTAGTGTTAGGTTTAATTGTAGGTAATTGTAGGTATTTTATTTAATTAATTTATTGATAGTGTAGTGTTAGGTTTAATTGTAGGTAATTGTAGGTATTTTATTTAATTTATTGATAGTGTAGTGTTAGGTTTAATTGTAACTTAGGTTAGGATTTATTTTACAGGTAATTTTGTAATTATTTTAACTAGGTAGCTATTAAATAGTTCTTAATTATAATTTATATTGTAGCTATATTAGGATTTATTTTACAGGTAAGTATTTAGCTTTAAATAGGAATAATTTATTTAATAAGAGTTAATTAATTTCGTTAGATTTAAATTATATTTAAGTTAGGGGGGTGTTAGTGCTAGGGTTAGACTTAGCTTTAGGGGTTAATGCATTTATTAGAATAGCGGTGAGCTCCGGTCGGCAGATTAGGGGTTAATGTTTGAAGTTAGGTGTCGGCGATGTTAGGGAGGGCAGATTAGGGGTTAATTCTATTTATTATAGGGTTAGTGAGGCGGATTAGGGGTTAATAACTTTATTATAATAGCGGTGCGGTCCGGTCCGCAGATTAGGGGTTAATAAGTGTAGGCAGGTGGAGGCGACGTTGAGGGCGGCAGATTAGGGGTTAATAAATATAATATAGGGGTCGGCGGTGTTAGGGGCAGCAGATTAGGGGTACATAGCTATAATATAGGTGGCCACGCTTTGCGGTCGGCAGATTAGGGGTTAATTATTGTAGGTAGCTGGCGGTGACGTTGTGGGGGGCAGGTTAGGGGTTAATAAATATAATATAGGGGTCGGCAGTGTTAGGGGCAGCAGATTAGGGGTACATAAGTATAACGTAGGTGGCGGTCGGAAGATTAGGGGTTAAAAAAATTTAATCGAGTGGCGGCAATGTGGGGGGACCTCGGTTTAGGGGTACATAGGTAGTTTATGGGTGTTAGTGTACTTTAGAACACAGTAGTTAAGAGCTTTATGAACCGGCGTTAGCCCAGAAAGCTCTTAACTCCTGACTTTTTTCTGCGGCCGGAGTTTTGTTGTTAGAATTCTAACGCTCACTTCAGACACGACTCTAAATACCGGAGTTAGAAAGATCCCATTGAAAAGATAGGATACGCAAATGACGTAAGGGGATCTGCGGTATGGAAAAGTCGCGGCTGAAAAGTGAGCGTTAAACCCTTTTTTGAGTGACTCCAAATACCGGCGGTAGCCTAAAACCAGCGTTAGGAGCCTCTAACGCTGGTTTTCACGGCTACCGCCAAACTCCAAATCTAGGCCTATATGAGCAGTGTTAATATCCTATGCTAATCTGAAACCATCAGGATAGTAAAACTAATACAACATATTTAACTAGTCAAAAAAACTGTTGCAACACATATAAATACAATAAGCCTTCTCTGGATACAGTAAAAATTAGTGTGTAAAGCTAACAGAAAGGATCGAATACTTATGACCTATCTCATATAGAAAATGGCGCTATATAAATAATAAAGAAAAATAGAATAAAATACAACCTAACCAACAAAAGCCATTTGAGACAGAAAGGTGAGGGGCTCAATAAGTAGCTGCAATGTATATGATTCTTTAAACTACTATTTCCAATAATTAATCAGGTCATACTCTGAATTAAGTCCCTTGGGGACACGAGTCTGTAACTTAAAAATCCAGAACATCTCCCTTTTACCTAAAATGTGGGCTCTATCACCTCCACGCAAGGGGGTAGTAACCCTTTCAATAGCCTGCCACCTTAGTGTTGCACTACTCTTGTTATGCACAAGTTTAAAGTGTTTAACTAATGGGGTGCTAGCTTCTCCGATTTTAATGGTAGAAAGGTGATTACGAATCCTGGTATTGACCTCAGTACTAGTGAGCCCTACGTACTGTAAATGACACTCTATGCATGTGAGTAAGTATATGACATAGGAGGATGTACAGTTGAGGCATGCCTGGATTTTAAACACTTCTCCTGTGACAGTCGAATGAAACTCATCCGAAATTATGGCAGAATCACACGGTTTGCACCTGGATTTGCCACATCTGTACATCCCCCTATGTTTCAACCATGATCCTTGTGGTTTCTCTGAACAAGGTGGTAATTCAGATGGTGAAAGGATATTCCCTAGGGTCTTACTCCTTCTAAATGAACAGCGTAAGCCTTTCTCAACTGTACTCACAAGCTTATCATCGGCTGCCTACATTCTAAAATGTTTATTGACTATATTACAGATTTCTTTATATTCCATACTATAGTCAGTAACGAAGGTAGCCTTATTGTCTGTCCTTACAACCTGTGTCTTATTCTGTGTTCTAGATCCTTTGAGAAGGGTCTCCCTATCTACTCTGTCAACTTGTGCATGTGCCTGTTTAATGACATGTTTAGGGTATCCTCTCTCTCCAAGTCTCTTTTCAAGTTCCATTCTTTGTTTTTGAAATGTCGACTCTTCACTGCAGTTACGTTTGAGCCTAATCATTTCCCCTTTAGCTACTGCTAATGGTACATGCTTGGGGTGACAACTCCTAGCATGGAGCAGGGTATTCCTTGTGATTGGCTTTCTAAACGTGCTGCTGTGAATTTTACCTGACCTATCAGCTGTCAGGGTGAGATCCAAAAAGTTAATCTCAGTAGGATGGTGTTCAAATGTAAATTTAAGGCCTACATCATTATCATTTAATCTGTTAACAAAGTCAAAAAGGTCTGTGGACGATCCACACCACACAAAAAGGAGATCATCGATATACCGCCTGTAAAAGGATATCCAATCTCTATAGGGATTCAACTCTCCAAAGATGTGGGACATCTCCCACCAACCCATAAGGAGGTTGGCATATGAGGGCGCAAATTTGGCCCCCATAGCTGTCCCACACCTTTGGAGATAGAAAGATTCCCCAAACCGAAAATAATTGTGTGTTAGCATAAAATGTGTGGCCCTTAGTATGTATTCAATGAAGGGCCCATCTAGAGATGAAAAATTCTCCAGAAAATATCTGATGGCCTCCAAACCCTTTTCATGTGGGATTGAGGAGTAAAGGGCGACTACATCCACAGTCAACCAAATGTGCACCCTAGAATCCCACGAAAAGTCTTCAAGTAAATTCAAAAGATCCTTGGTGTCTCTCAAATAACTCTGCAAGCTTTTTACAAAAGGAAAGAATAAAGCATCTAACCATTGAGATAGATGTTCAAAGATAGACCCAATTCCACTTATAATTGGTCGACCCTTTACCTCTGCCAGTGTTTTATGGACCTTTGGAAGATGGTGGAAGATGGGCACTACTGGGCATTCGACATACAAATACTCAAAAGTGGCAAAGTCAAAGTGCCCATCCTCCAAACTATCATCCAAGAGTCTTCTCAAATCCCTTTGGAAACATACGGCTAGATTTGGAGTTTGGCGGTAGATGGGTTGCTAACGCCACGCGTGTTTTATGTCTAACGCACGGCATTGTTTGACTCTGGTATTTAGAGTTAAAAGAAGACCATCTAACGATGCTCCTAACGCGTGTATGTCACACGCGGAATCCTGCCCGCGTTAGACAGTCTCCCATAGAGATCAATGGAAAAGCAAAAAAATTGCTTTTTTCACCTAACACTCGATCTCGCGAGAAATACGCACGGCTCGGTCATATGACGCATACCACATCATGCACAACAATAACACGCCGCAAATGTCACAACAACAATCAATCAACAAAGCACACAAGCATTACACATTCACAAGCGGGGGGATTTTTAATAAAATTTAATACGGGGAATACGCATATACTTTAAGATGCGGAAATTCGCAAAATAACAACAAGGAATAAAAAATATATACATACACTAGAAAAATAATCGCATTCAATATCACTATATATTAGGACAAACATACATATACAACACTTCACTAATAACACACCATCGCTAATTCACATTTAAACAGAATACTATTGGACAATGTTAGAGAAAACAACCACTATGACATCATCGCATTCTACACATTCCACAAATACTAACTCCAAATGAGCATGCGCAAATTCACACAACTAATACACATTGCACTAATATTAATTGCTAATAAAGCACACCTGAACACTATTTACAACGGAAATTGGTACATCATTAAACATTTACACAGGGTATATAAGCACCACACAAGCAGGGCTTCTTTGACTGTGTTGCTGTTGGGTCTTTGGAGATTGGAGGTTTAAGATTAGAGAGTTGGTGCATTATTGTGAGTGAGTTAGTGTTAGCGTGAGAGAGTCAGTTGTTAGTGTTATCGTGAGTGAGTTAGTGGGAGTTAGTGGGAGTGGGAGAGAGTCTGTTAGTGGGAGCGTGAGTGAGTTAGTGGTAGTGGGAGTTGTTAGTGAGAGTTGTTAGTGAGAGTTAGTGCTAGTGGGAGCGTGAGTTAGTGGTAGTGGGAGTTAGTGAGAGTTAGTGGGAGTGTTTGTTAGTGAGAATTAGTAGTAGTGTGTTAGTGAGAATTAGTAGTAGTGTGAGTTAGCGAGCGAGTGATTTTTCTGTACACTTAACACATTTACACGCAAACACATTCAATACATACATACACTTATCAATAACACTACATACACTCCATACCCCATACCCCCTCATACTACACTCCATACCCCATTCCCTGTAGTCCCATTCCCTTTCATCCCATTTACTCTTATCCCATACCCCATACCCATCCCATACCCATCCCCTAGTTACATTTAGTTTACATATCCTCCTTTTAGTCTTCTTCTTCTTTTGGTTTATTTAAATACTCCTTACCCTCTTTGTTTTTTTAGATCCCTCTCACACTTTCAGCACTTTTTTTGTCTTTTTAGTTCTTTATTTTGACCCCCTTTCATTTCATCACACTCACTTTTTGTTTGATTATTTGGGGTTTAGTTTAGGGAACAGATGGAGGGCAGGCAGGGGAGAGGTAGAGGGGGGAGGAGAGGGAGGGGCAGAGGAACAGGGCAGGAAGGGGGGCAGGAAGCGGGGGTGGAAGCGGTGGGTGGACCCAGCCACTTGGTTCAAGATGAACAAGTGGCTGGGCCCAGTGGCGGACAGAGTAGGGCTTCACAGTCCGGGAAACAGAGGGCATCGTCACAGGGGAAGGCCAAGGCGACTAGGGAGGCGAGGTTTTCGATGGAGGCCCTCGTAGAGGCCTATATGGCCAGGTATAGGAGGCTGCAGCACCAGAAGACTACCCCAACTGACAAGAGGAGGCTCTGGAATGAGATAAGGAATGCAGTCAATGCAGTGGGTGGCCGGAACAGAGATATGGACTCTATAAAACATCGCTACCGGGACTGTAAGATGGATCTCAAGAAAAAGTTAAGCCTGGAGGCCCGACATTCCGCAGGAACCGGTGGCGGACCTGCCCTGGAAATCGAGTACTGCCGATGGGAGGAAATGTTGCGGCCCAGCATCTCCGAGGTGGATGTAGTCGGTATCGGAGGAATTGATACCGGGAACCTGCCATTCTCATCTGACGGTAAGCTCATTGAAGAATAAATTCACATACGAATGTATTTCAAGGGACACTATACGCAAACCTTTACTTTCATGATTGAGGTAGCGAATACAATTTGACAAAACATTCAAATGTACTTATATTACCTAATTTGAATCATTCTTGAGATATATTTTAATGAAGAAATAGACATGCACACAGTGAAACAATCACAGGAGGCAGCTATATTCAGCTAACAATCAGCATCTTCTAAGCATATTTAGATATGCTTTTCAGCAAAGAATATCCAGAGAATGAAGCTAATTAGATAAGAAAAGTACATTAGAAAGTTGATTATAAATGTATGCTTCTAAATCATGAAAGATAAAACATTGGGTTTCATGTCCCTTTAAGGATCAGATTAATGCTATAACGTTCTTTACACGCATTCACAATTACTTTGCGGTTACATCAGTATCTAGGCTATAGGTTAGGTGTGCATTTAAACAGACTGAAAACAAACGCTAAAACATTCAGATTGACCAGAGATATCACAAACACGGTTTAGAAAATGCGGAAATTGTATTGATTGTTAGATTTCAAAGTGGATTAATGATTCTGCATTTGTAATTGTATCGTAAGCTAAGTCATTTAAAGCTTGATTTGCAAATATGCTAATATATACATTTTTCTTCTTTTCTATTATACAGAGTCTGGGGAGGAGGCAGCACAACAAATACAGCCTCCTCCATCTCCCCGGGATGAGAGTGGTGGGGAGGAATTTCCCCTTCGGAGGGAAGAGGCCCCCCCGTGACGAAGACGGCACGGAAGCAGATGAAGAGGCCCCGGAAGCAGAGGAGGAGGCTGCGGAACCAGAGGCCCCTCAAGGACCCGCACCCCGCCGTGCACGGGCACCCCGCCGTGCACGGGTACCCCGCCAAGCACAACAAGAGGAAATAGCGGAGGTGCGGGTTCTACTGGACTACATAGACCAGATGCGTAACTCCCGGATACAAAATATCGAAGGCCGAACCCGAATTCTTGATGGACAAAACCAAATAATTGAAGGCCAAAACCAAATAATAAACATACTTAATAGAATCGAACAAGGGCAAAACAGAATCATTAATCTACACCAAGAGATGTTCAGTTTTTTCCGGGAGGCGCATGCTGGTCTGCCTCCTGGTCTGCCTCCTGCTGCTGGGCCTCCTGCTGCTGGGCCTCCTGCTGCTGGGCCTCCTGCTGCTGGGCCTCCTGCTGCTGGCCCATCTCCTCCTGCCGGCCCATCTCCTCCTGCCGGCCCATCTCCTCCTCTTCAGCCATCTCCTCCTCTTCAGCCATCTCCTCCTCCTCAGCCATCTTCTCCTCCTCAGCCATCTTCTCCTCCTCAGCCATCTTCTCCTCCTCACCTTGGTCGTCCCAGTACTCTTCCTTCCACTCTTCCCACAACATCTCCAAGGAGAACTCTTCGGAGTCGGCAGTTGCCCCTCCCAGAGCCTCAGCCCCGTGGGAAGAGGGGAAGGAAGAGGAAGTAAGTATTTGTTTTCATGTTTAATGTTTTTTTTTCTTTAATGTGTAATGGATAGGTATGTGATGATGTGGTTTTCATACACTTGTGGACCACACTCTGTATATAATCTACTTCTATGGGACCGGGTCCATGGAGGCAGATTGTTTGCAGAGTGTGGGTTATAAGTGTGTGAAAACCACATCAACATACCTATCCTTGTTCATGATATTGATTGGTTTCTGTGATGTGATGTCCAAACTGTTTCCCGAATCGCAAAAAAAAAAATTACCATTACAATTATCCATGATGGCATATTACTGTTTGAATGCCAATAACACAGCTTAAAGGGACAGTCAGAAAATTATTGATTACAAAGAAAACACTGTATTACGCATTATCAAGTTGGAAACAACAAAACATGGAGAAATACGTGTGACTTATGTGCTTACCCTTGTATCTATGACTATGAAAAATGACCACTTATTTGTTGTTCTGACATAACAACATTTTAGATATCAATGATCAATACATGGTAAATAATATGCTGTATGAGCACAAGGTTTTACATATACAAATGCTATCCAAATGCCCACTAGTGGTCAAATTGCATAATGATTACATGCACTCTTCAAGCTCGAAGAAATGAGCACACGAACCTCATAGGTTTAGCTAGCAAATTAAAATAAACACAGACAAATGATTAATTGGTGAGAAACATTTGATATCATTGATATTACAAAATTGACTTTTAGAATAATGCAAAACATTATTTGTTTTCTAAACTGTCCCTTTAACAAAATTACATATGCTAACATATATTTGAAGATTGTTGGTATATCTACATGTACTTGTTCAAACAATAATTTTTGAAATCAGATTTATATTGACGTGTTAAATAAAGTCTATTTTCTTAAAGAGACATTATTGTGTTAATTTATTTTTAGAAAGACATTTGTTTTAACAATGAATATGGTTTAAAGTCCTTTTAGGAGTGGGGGGGGGTGAAAATATGCTAACAATAATATATTTGGAGATTAACCAATGTGGAACTCATACATGATACAAAAATCAACATTTGCATTAAAGGGACAGTATACTATATTTTTAACAGAACTGTATGTAATAGACACTACTAGAAACAACAAGATTAACATATACTGATATCAATATTACAAAGCTTTAAACACTTTCAAAGAAAATCGGGTTAGCTCTATTGAAAATATAGATGAACCCCCATTACAACCGTAAAACAAGACAATACACCATCATACACAAAACAGGAGAAAGCTGGAGATGGTACTCACAT
Source organism: Bombina bombina (assembly GCF_027579735.1). Lineage (NCBI taxonomy): Eukaryota > Metazoa > Chordata > Amphibia > Anura > Bombinatoridae > Bombina > Bombina bombina. The sequence goes on along the minus strand of NC_069503.1, from coordinate 765,721,220 downwards.
GAAACTTAGAGGCTTGGCGAGGAGTCTGAAAATTATGTACATTTTATTAGAACAGAAGCAAAATGAAACGTGTATTTGTTAAACAATGGACTATCTAACTAGAGAACAAATTAAAAGATTTGATTTATAATGTGAGTGTCTAATGAACCTTTAATAAAATATACAACAAAATTACATTTAGAAGAAGTCGGCATCATATATTTAGCATATGATAAAGATAAATGCATATTGATTACTTTATTCCAACACAATAGCGCATATTTATGAATTAGATATCTTTAACATTAAACACAACAGTCATTTTTCAGAAAAAGGAACATATTGTTGACAAACATATTAAACAGCATGGACTATAGAGATTTGCACTTGCCTCGAAATATCATATGCATGAAAACATTTTGCTTTCGTTCGTTTATTCAACCAGACATCCAGCAAAAGAGAATGTGGTGGTCTTTATCAGCTACGGGTCAACAATGTAACATGATGCAAATAATCCATATTCGCAAGGTTTTTAAAATTGGCTTCATTCACAAACGTGTTTAACGTGCACAAACAAATATTGCGGGACTACGTAATACAATCAGACGTTTTTTTACCTTTGCATGTGACGTCTTAATTAACATGGCGCTTCCTTGATCACGTAAGAACGCCATCCAATAAAAGGCACATTCTTGATCACGTAAGAACGCAAACCAAAAAAAGGCGCATCCTTGATCGCGTCAAAACGCAATCCAATAAAAGGCACATTCTTGATCACGTAAGAACGTCAGTCAATACAAGGAATCATTGGACAGCCTGGCAGGTGACGTCTTAAGCAACATGGCACATCCGAGATCGCTGAAAAACCGCAGCCAATACAAGGACTCAGTTGACAGCTTGGCATATCAATAAGAAACGTATTTATATTTTAGTAACTAGTATGTGTGTAGATTGCTATCTAGGAATGTCATGAAATCATGAATCATCTTTTCGGACTTGACTGTCCCTTTAACTATAGCTATGGTGTATATCTTTAACATTTAAAAGATACACATGAGAAATACATATGCCATTGATGTTTTAAGATATGTTTAGATTGTTTTGGAATATCAATAATGACACATGTATTGATTAAACGTGTCATTTATTCAAGTTGAAATATGGTCAGCCTACATATAGCCATATATGGGAGGAGAAGTATTTTGTTAACATATTTGTTAAAAAATATTCATCATCTAAAATATGCGCATAACACACAGAGATTTATTTGGTTACACTTTTACAATAAATTAGAATTGAAAATGAAATACATGTGCTGTCAAAATTACAATAAGATTGTTTATTAATAAGATTATATGTCCTTGTTCATGTAAAAAGGACAAAAACGCTTTAGAAATTGAAATACATTCATTAACAATTGTGCTCACCATCACTTAAAGGGACATTATTTTGTTTTTAAAAAGAGGATACACATAGACAATACTATTTCAATAAAATGAACAATTTACAGGGATTATATCATTGTATCAATCCTCAGATCATTTGTTAAAGGTGCATCAATTCATGCAGAGTTTCTAAATACACACATGGATGTGAAAATTGAAATATACATATATACACAAATAACAATCTATATATACATATATAAAAGAATTACTATGCTAATCATAATCATGCAATGATAAAGCTTTGATAAAAATATATAAAGACAAATAATAAAATTACATTGGAGATGTTAATCTTAAAGTCATTTACAATTGTATTACATATATGATTCTTGAAAATCCATTATTTCTGGTAGGTCCCTTTAAGGATCAACCAGATAAACTAGAGATTCCAATCAATAAAATGAAGAATGAGGACAAAGAATTGTGCAATGACATGTCTTTTATTAGTATGTAAGAAAACATCAACAACGTTTATAAATAATCTTGTAAAAATAAGGAATATTTGAGCCACATGACAAGGTAACAGAGTGCATCACAGTCCATGAAGAGAGTTGCCAAGGGCCAGCATAGCCCCATTGGAGACATATGACAAGGTAACAGAGTGCATCACAGTCCATGAAGAGAGTTGCCAAGGGCCAGCATAGCCCCATTGGAGACATATGACAAGGTAACACAATGCATCACAGTCCATGAAGAGAGTTGCCAAGGGCCAGCATAGCCCCATTGGAGACATATGACAAGGTAACACAGTGCATCACAGTCCATGAAGAGAGTTGCCAAGGGCCAGCATAGCCCCATTGGAGACATATGACAAGGTAACAGAGTGCATCACAGTCCATGAAGAGAGTTGCCAAGGGCCAGCATAGCCCCATTGGAGACATATGACAAGGTAACAGAGTGCATCACAGTCCATGAAGAGAGTTGCCAAGGGCCAGCATAGCCCCATTGGAGACATATGACAAGGTAACACAGTGCATCACAGTCCATGAAGAGAGTTGCCAAGGGCCAGCATAGCCCCATTGGAGACATATGACAAGGTAACACAGTGCATCACAGTCCATGAAGAGAGTTGCCAAGGGCCAGCATAGCCCCATTGGAGACATATGACAAGGTAACACAGTGCATCACAGTCCATGAAGAGAGTTGCCAAGGGCCAGCATAGCCCCATTGGAGACATATGACAAGGTAAAAGAGTGCAACAGGCACAACTATAAACATAAAAAAGGCCAAATGGCAACCATAAAAACAAACATCAACATGTGGACGGAGGATTCTTATCAGCGCCCTTGGAGCATCTCCAGATCCTCCACTTACTGGTCATCCCCTTCATCGTCCTGTGCCTGTCCAGCTACAGATTCAAGCATAGAGTTCCACCGCCTCATCTGACGTAGAGTCACATGCTGAACCTGTAGCTGGGCCTGCATGGTGTCGGCCATCCCTCTCAGGACAGCTGCGTTCCTCAACATGGCCTGCTCTACGTGTGCTAGACCTTCTAGCGTGAGCCATGTTGAGTCACAGCCTAAAATAAAGAAAAAAACAAATATTAATGATAATTACACAACAGACAAAATAAAAAACAAAGATACATTGTCATCATAAAGACAAATCATTCTTTAAATTAATTTGTTCACATTGATTATTTACACATGAAATATGTTATTCAGACAGACCTAAACCATTAAATGGACATTTTAATCCAACATGTTGTCCCCTTTAATTGGTTTTTGATGATCCACTTTTACAGCTTGAGTGTCTAAAATCTTGTTAAAGGATTTACATTGTACTTACATTAGCAATTTTAAGATTTTAGTTATACTGTGGTAGGCACACCTATCCTTAAACATTTTGGCGTTGAGGACAAGCTGTGTAAACATAGCAACCAGAAGAAATTACATTCCCACTGGGTTATACAAGAGATAATGTATGAACATTTGTACATACAGTGTTGGATCCAAATAGTGGTGATTGGTATATGTAGTGATATCAAATTAAAGGTACAGTAAACCAAAATATTTTAGTTACTGATTCAGATAGAGCATGACATTAAAAAGAATTATTAATTTACTCGTATTCTTTAAATTTTAGAATTCTCTAGCTATATTTTAAATGCAAGAATGTAAGTTTATAGGGCAGGCCATTTTTGGTTATCAACTTTGGTTGTCCCTGCTGATTGATGGATACATTCATCCAACAATAAAGAAATGATGTCCATATTTTATTGGAATAAAAAACAATATAGGCATTTCTTTGTTTCAATAAAGATAGCAAGAGAATGAAGAATAATTGATAAGAGTAGTAAATTATAAATTTGATTAACATTGCATGCTCTATTTGAATCACAATAGAAATATTTTCATTCAGTGTACCTTTAAGTATCTTATAATGTTGATTTTGAATGATACTTACAGCTGTGCCTGGGAAGGACAATCCGACACCCAGGACAATGAAGGTTGAGACAGGGGGGAGGGATGGGATTGGCTTGGGGAGGGATGGGATTGGGAGGGATGGGATTGGGAGGGATGGGCTGCTGCTCTGGGGTAGCCCGTACAGCTGGGGAGTGGTGAGTTGGGGGCTGGGCAGCTGGGGTAGCTGTATGGGCCAAAAGACAGGGAGAGCGGCGAAGAGGGACGAAGGGGCGTTTTTTGGGAGGGATAGGACAGGACAAATGGGAAGGGCCGGGAGGGGCAGGGGACTGGGCAGGGGGCTGGGCAGGGGACTGTGCAGGGGGCTGGGAAGGGGACTGGGCAGGGGGCTGGGCAGGGGACTGGGCAGGGGGCTGGGCAGGGGGCTGGGCAGGGGACTGGGCAGGGGAGGAACAATGATGACCAGAAGCGGAGGATCCATCTGAAATAAATATAATACATATATTAACATCTCATACATCATGAAATCAAATCAACGCATTTCAACTTGATTATGTTTGCAATATACTTAGAAGTGTGTTTGAATTTCTAAACAATGATGACATGAGGATATGGTATGCATATAGGCACTCAGATGAATAGCAATGATTGTCTGTACAATTCTAAAATTATTATTGTGGTTTGGCCTAGAATATGCATGTGACATCATGATGGCATGAATTTCAAATCCAAATATTTAAACAAATCCAAGCATATCTTCATGATGCCTGATATATAAAGGGGGCAGTAGTGTATTTGAACAGACAAATAATATTCCTTTTTAAAGTGCAAAAGCTGTAGACTTTGAATGTCTTCAATAAAATGATTTACAATAAAGCAACATTTTGGAAACATGTTAGATATATTTCACATACCATCAGACTTCAAGGGAGTCTCTTCCTCCTCCGTCCCACATGTTAAATCAATCTCTGTAAAACATAACATGTTGTGTACACGTTAAGATCAGATATTATAACATATGTTACTGTTGCTCAAAGACACACATCAATGTTGCATTAAAGATATACACACCCAAAGTTACGATTTACATCATTTTGATGGAGCATACAAATGACATTAGATTTGTTATTCTCAATGATTCAGATTTTCCATGTATTGTTTGTATTAATTTTAAAATCATAAAAGCATAGTACATAGAACATTTAAGATTTCTCATGTGTGTATCACTTGATGACTGTTGTCAAAAAGGAACATGTAAACAAACATATGCTATATATCTTCTGAATAACAAAGGTGTAGACTAAGAAAGTTTTAATTCTTAATCTTTCAATATTCAAATAAAATGAATATATAATCAGAGGAGTAAATTATATGTTTATTTCAAATGTTATGCTTCATCAGAATCATGCTCATAATATTGATTACCAATACACCTTCAATGACATATAAATGAGTCAATGGACTTACCAGAAGACCGCAAATGCGGCTCTGTGTCAGTGCTGGATTCCTCAGGGCTCCCCACACCAACTCTCTCTATGAATGATATAGATATATATTAGTGAACACATTTGGGATATCACTAAATCACATCTGTATCAATTTATAAGAATAATCAACTTGAAAATGTGAAGAATAGAGCAGTCATTATAAAAAAAAATGCTTGATTGAATCAAGGGGATTCTTTAAAAAATGATGTATTGAACATATGTTTAATTTCTGACTATATTAGACATCAAACTCATCTCATACGATGCTATTGCATATCTAAATATACCCATTGATCAATGTTCTTAAAAGAATACACACAAACCACATTTTGAATAACAGCTGTTGACAAATATAAACAAAGACATGTGGCACATCGAGCCATTTGTGCAATGTACAGTAATCTTGTTTAGGATACAACACATATTGATCACAATACCAAACCAAATTGATTAGTACAAATATGTAATCATGGTGCTGTTAGAGTATGCTTATATCTATAAAGTAACTCCAACAGTGAATATGTGAATTATATATCAATATTGTCTAATCCAAAGAATGTAAGGATTAATGAATCTATTGTTTATTAAATGGACACTGACATGATTTATTTCAATCATTGATTTCACTGTTCAAACTGTTCAAAATTATTTAACATTGACTCCTATTATAATTTTAATGTTGCTACATTTTAATCTTAAAGGCAGATAAGCAATATTGGATTCAATAAATATTGTTTGTTGAAGGTATCCACCAATCATCAATAAAAACCCAGGTTGGTCAACCAAATTGAGCTGCAGATAAACGTACATTCTTGATTTTAAAATACATTTAGCAATAGAATATTTCACATATGATTATAGTATTATATTTAAATGTTGCTTAATATTGCATGCTCTATCTGAATGACAACATTAATAATTTTAGCTCAGTGTCCCTTTAATATAAAAATAGATTGATTTGACAATGTTGGTGTTAATGAATTCTCTACTCCATATGTTGATGTAATGAATGGGATTGAGCATGCAATTCAAATCTAATATGTTATTTAAGGATATCCTAAGAATTATTTAATTTTCATCTATTAAAGGGACATGAAGCTCTAAATGTGTAATTGTATACTTTTTTAAACTATGTACTACTGTTATCTGAACACATGATTTTAACTTTTGTAAATATGCCAATTTATGCATAGAAAAACAGCCGGATAATACCAGTAATGCATTGTTTAACCTAAACCAAAATCCATTTTTAAAAAAAAAAAAAAAAAACAATAGACTGAACCAATGTAGCTCATAAAATGTTTAAACAAAACAATAAAATCACGTTTACAAATAATTCTATGTAAAATTTAGTTGGCATGTCCCTTAAATGACGTGATCAATTTCAAAAATGGAATCTATATTTGTAAAATCTAAACATATGCAAAATTGTGTGTATTTTTTAAAAATGTATACAAATAAGATTAAGCAATACACAAGGGAAGAATATAAATTGGACATTCAAAGAATCTTACATTAAAATTAAGACATCCAGAATAGATGGGATATCTTACATTCCAAACAAAATCAGAGTAGGCTTACAATGTAATCCTATTTTTTTGTTTTATTTATTCTTATTTGCAAAAAGTTTTAAAATCCATTTTGCAGATACATATAAATATTGAACAATGTGGATTTAGTATGTAATGTTCTGCCCATGTTTCTAAGACAAATGTCAATTAAAATGAGACATACCATACTGTGACAAGCCCTGCCTTGAGGATCCAGCACCAACATCCAGATCTGTAATATATTAAATGAGGATTGGATATCATTAATATAAATCATGCCATGTTTTAAATCTTTACATTATTAGCAAATCAATTTAAAAATATTAATCCTTTGGTAGTCCCATGAGTTAATTGTTTCCTCAATTAAATTCATGATAAATATATCCTGTACTCTTATTTTCAATCAGTTGTGTTGTTTACTGTAGCTTAAATTATTTTTTGGTATTATTTCATTCTCATCAATTGATGGGCATATGTTATAATTTATTTGGATTCTTCTTTTTTTATTCTGTATAATATTGAAAATAAGAATACTGTATTCTTCACATATATAATAATTCACATTTCATTTTGACCAACATGTGTAAAGCAATGCCACTTACAGCAAACCCATGTTAACGTGTATGCGAAATTCCATTTTCGCGATCAATGCGCAATGATTCCATGCGGAATTACGCATCCGTCATTTGACCAACATGCATAAAGCAATGCCACTTACAGCAAACCCATGTTAACGTGTATGCGAAATTCCATTTTCGCGATCATTGCGCAATGATTCAAAGCGGAATTACGCATCCGTCATTTGACCAACATGTATAAAGCAATGCCACTTACAGCAAACCCATGTTAACGTGTATGCGCTATTCCATTTTCGCGATCATTGCGCAATGATTCAAAGCGGGATTACGCATCCGTCATTTGACCAACATGTATAAAGCAATGCCACTTACAGCAAACCCATGTTAACGTGTATGCGAAATTCCATTTTCACGATCATTGCGCAATGATTCAAAGCGGAATTACGCATCCGTCATTTGACCAACATGTATAAAGCAATGCCACTTACAGCTAACCCATGTTAACGTGTATGCGCTATTCCATTTTCGCTCTGTGATGCATATTCTGTAGAGCGCAAGAAACATCATTCCTATTTCATGTGTCACTAATATAAAATCAGATATCTAAACATCATATGTAGTGTATGTTGTGAGATCTGTATAGGTTTAGTATCTGACTATATACACATTTTTTTAAAAAAAACAACAAATATTAAGATATTATATGAAGTTGGATAATTACCTGGTTCAGATTCTCCATCTCCTCCCAGGCCACCGGACGGAGAAGCAGCTGCCCTGGCCCCCGCGTCAGGACTTTCAGATCCCGCAGCTGGGAGGGAAGAAGAGGAGGCCGAGGATGGCGAGGATCTAAATCTTTTGGGGACCCGGAGATTGAGGAGCTCGCATAAAGTCACCTCATAAGGGAGTAGGTACAGTTTCCGCGGGGCCTCTCTTTTGCCCCCTCTTTTATGGGCTTGTACCCAGTCCCTTATGAGGTTGACTTTTTTTGTTAAGCGCAACCTCATATCTCCGAATCTCCTCATGATTTGATCCTGGCTCCTCTGGACGTAACACACCAATCTAACAGCATTGGTGATAGACTCCCAGAGGGCCTTCTTAACATGCGCATCTGTCAACCTCCTCTTGTTCCCAAACAGCTGGGGATAAAAGTCCTTGACGGCGTGGACCAGTGCAGCGCTCTCCTCCTTGGTGAACCTGGGAGCTGACATGCCTGCTGGGTTGTAGATTTTTAAAAAAAAAAAAAAAATAAGATATACTGCCTGCAGGCATTAGAGAACTGACAAAGATGGCAACGTGTAATGGACTTTTATATGGTGAAGTAAACATGAGATGCACCATGGGACAAGTTATCTGTACATCTGATTGGATAAAAGTTTGAAATATTGTTAGAATGTCTGTGAGACCATCCTGACTCAAGTTGTGTTTGTGTGATGAACTCTGATTGGCCGTTCCTTAATGTTTCATATCTTAGTAACTTCCTTACACATACCTCCTGGTGGTGCTGTAACTTCATTTTTCATGTAGACTTATTTGTAACTCATGGGCCTGTCATGCGGATATGTGTGACGCAGATTTAATATCCGTGATCCGTTAAATATTAATGATTAAATTCTCTTTAAAATCTAATACTGTCACATTATTAAATGTTGTAGACATTTCTCGGTTTAATAACGGTCTGTTTCTTTAATACAAATACACATTTAATATTGTATGTCTTTATTGTTCATAAAATCCATTTCTTGACTTATTGTGAAGTATTGATATTGCTCTATTAAATGTATTTCATAATGCACATTGATTGTGTGCTATTGCGTGACATTAGACTCTAATGTTTAAAGATGCTAATCTGGTGTTTCAAGATGCGTTTCCCACGCAATATTTCTGAATGTTCAAATTCAGGTTATAATGTCAGTAACTTGGATAATCTGTTTATAAATGTTAAACTACAGGTTTGTTTGTTATTAGTAAATAAACCTCGAGCTTGTATTTGTCTGAAGTGCTCATATATGTTATTGTGCAATGGCGTCTTTATTTTTAAATAGACATTACAAACAATTGTATCAAATGATCTGTAGAGATAGAAAATTGTTTAGACTTTAAAATGTAAATCAATTTATCTTAGTATTTAGATATCCTCAACAGAAGAAATTTAAATGCACATGGTTGAGCCAATCACATAAGGCATAAGGCATCTCTGTGCATCCACCAATCTTCTACTGAGCCTATCTCGATATGCTTTTCAAGCAAAGTATGTCAAGATAAGAAGAGAAGTAAATACACTCTTTAAATCTCTTAAAGGGACACTGTCCAAACAAATTTAGCGTTCGTGATTCAGATTGAGCATGAAATGTTAAACATGAAATGTTAAACAACTTTATAATTTAATCCGATTCTCAAATGTTAAGAATTATCTTGTTATCTTTCTTTGCAAATCAATAATGATATTTTAGATTATGGACAATTGTTGCAAAAAACCTGGGTTGTCCTTGATGATTGTTGGATAAATTAATCCAACAAAAAAAACCAAGTTCTGTCCAGAGTACTGAAGCAAATAAATGATCTATTTAATGCCTTTTTTTAAAGTAATGATAGCAACATCACAAGGAGCATTCATAATATGAGACAATTTTTAAAGTTGCTTAAAATAGAATACTCATTCTGAATGTATAAATCATTAATTTTTTAACTGTCTCCCTTTAAGTATATTTTGAGTTCATGTCCCTTTAAATAAACATTTCACAATAATGCTTGAAATATCAGAAACCTCTGCACCTTCCTTTTGCTAAATTAGTATAACATATGAGTAAAGCAAATTTAGATTAACTTCTGGATTGTTTTACACACTGACTGAAATATATATTGTAAAGGAGGTATTTCGGAGTCTTCAGCTTAGACGGACATTAAGCTATATGTTATGTATGCATTTTGGATAAGATTATAATATTTGAACAACTTAATATGTTTTGGTATTCAATCATTAGATTGTAATTATATATATTCTTGGATTAAATACATATCTACATAGGCTATTTTGATGCTGATTGTTGGTTGCACATAGATGCCTTATGTAATTGACTAATATATGTGCATTGATGTATTTTTTTCTAAGTATATTTAAAGACTGAATGTAATTCTATAGTACTTTCTAAATATGTTTAAATTCTTTTATGAATTAATTAAAAATCAATACACAATATACTTTGTGAATGTCCCTTTAAGGACCAAAACATTTGGAATGTTGATTTAACATTGTCAAAATAAACTAAAGGGGAATGAAAATTATATATTGATATGTGATGTCTAACCCAAGAGGTAAGATTTTAAGAACTACATAATATTAATAACTATAGTTAAATGACTCCACTAGAAAATTAAATTGATTAACCTGGCATCCAATAACTAGCTTGTGAAAAATATCAAGTTAAATGACCTACCATTTATAAATGTAAAAATTAAAATAATTTTGAAAATAATGTTTTGAGATACCTAAGGAAGATACAAGATCTTATAAAATTAATTTTACATTCAACAACACTGTCACTTTAATGTCATTGAACCACTTCCCCTTCTTAAAAGTGAAAACAAATAATTTTTAACAAATTTTGACTACATATCCAAAATTATTTTAACATCTAAGAATTTCCAAACAAAAGCATTGATGGATCTCACTCCCTAATTAATGTTAAAAAAGATAGTTTAATGTAATATTCTCGGAATCAGTGGATTTTCTGAAAATTAATGCATTATTTTATCTTATGCATGTGCTTGTCAAATAGACAACTACCAGTCATGGGAGTCAAATTGTTTTTTATTGACAGATTATATGGATATTTATTATAATCTGTTCAAAAGAGTGTATTTAATAATAAAATGTTTATTATTACCATTTAAAAAATTAAAAGTTTCTGAAACAAAAACAAAAAAATACTCCTGGAAGTCATCAGATGCCAATCTGAAATTAAAAAACAAAATTTTAACAAAGTTAATACACACGTTGTCAAATATTCATAAAATACATTTACAATCATCTTGTGTCTATGCTCTAACTTTTTTCAAGATATTTATTAATTAAATTTTAAAAAAAAATAAAATAAACATACACCATTATATTGTGTAATAAAAAATAAATTTAAATATCTGAATTTCTAATTATACATATTAATGTATATCACATTTCAATAATATATATGTATGCTGAACATAAATGTCATATTTCATGTCCATTCAAATACCTCTATATCAACTATAATATGTATTCCTTTTTCTGATTGTGATCCCTAAATATCTAATGATGAAATAAGTATGACTAATGTATGTAAGCTACCAATAATCAACATTCTTCCTGTGATTCTTAACTAGCATGCATTGGTACACCAACCTGGATAATGCATGGTCTTTGAAAGTCAATTCAGGGGTAAACAGTTGATCTTCAATAGGTGTCTTATTCATCAGTTCATAAAATAGAGGACTGTGAAATACCATCTAAAAAAGGAAAATCATCTAAGTGTCTGATTGTGATCCCTAAATATCTAATTAAGAACTAAATATGACTAATGTATGTAAGCTACTAATATTCAACATTCTTGCTGTGATTCTTAACTAGCATGCATTGGTCAACCAACCTGGATAATGCATGGTCTTTGAAAGTCAATTCAGGGGTAAACAGTTGATCTTCAATAGGTGTCTTATTCATCAGTTCATAAAATAGAGGACTGTGAAATACCATCTAAAAAAGGAAAATCATCTAAGTGTCTGATTGTGATCCCTAAATATCTAATTAAGAACTAAATATGACTAATGTATGTAAGCTACTAATATTCAACATTCTTCCTGTGATTCTTAACTAGCATGCATTGGTACACCAACCTGGATAATGCATGGTCTTTGAAAGTCAATTCAGGGGTAAACAGTTGATCTTCAATAGGTGTCTTATTCATCAGTTCATAAAATAGAGGACTGTGAAATACCATCTAAAAAAGGAAAATCATCTAAGTGTCTGATTGTGATCCCTAAATATCTAATTAAGAACTAAATATGACTAATGTATGTAAGCTACTAATATTCAACATTCTTAGTGTGATTCTTAACTAGCATGCATTGGTACACCAACCTGGATAATGCATGGTCTTTGAAAGTCAATTCAGGGGTAAACAGTTGATCTTCAATAGGTGTGTTATTCATCATTTCAAAAATAGAGGACTGTGAAATACCATCTAAAAATTAGAAAATCATCTAAGTGTCTCCAATAGGATGCCTCCACAGCCTTATTCTATCAAATAGTTGGCACTTACCATGTGAACATGTCTTTGTATGGTTTTCAAGGTCAGCAGATTGGAAAGATAATGCCAGACATGATCCCATTGGTATACTTCTATTTCAATCTTGGCTTTTTCCACTGTCAGTCTGGGCAATCTTCACTGTCAGGCTTCTAATTCTTCCCTTTCAGTCTTTAGATTAAGTCAGCTCCCTAATGGCAGAAAAAGTTTAATAAAAATTACTACAAGTGTGTGAATCAGTTCTGTACCCCTCTCCCACCCCCATTTCAGAATCAATTTCTGTCACTAGCTTACTAAGCGTGTGTAGCATCTTGTGTTATGTTCTATCAAGTGTGAAGATGAGTCATATTGAGCAGAACAAACCTCTAATGTGTGACATGCTAGAGGATCCCTTTCTGAGTATTTACATTTTAAGTAATGTGTAAACTAAATACTAGTTTAGAAAATGTATGCCATATGATGTATTTGTGTACAATTCATGCCAGCAACAGTCCATACATTTATACTTACCATCTGATGTCCTCTTTAAAAACCAGGTGGCAAAGACTCGCTACAGGACCCAATGCCCAGAGCATCACCTATATTAATAAATGAAACACATTTTTAGCATTTGATGAACAATCCTAACATGTTTGCACAATTCTCTACTTGTCATTTCCCTAGAGTTCACATCTATTGACAATACTCCAGTCTAACTTCTATTCTTTACCGTCTAAAGTGGTGGTTGATGATGTCTGCTCTGACATTGAGCCCCTCGTCCCGGAATGGCCCCTCTAGAACAGGATCCTCCTCCTCATCTCTGAGGAGATTTCAGTCCGCCGGGACGGCCTGCAGCATCCCAGCCCGCTGTGCAATATTATGAAGGACGCTACAGGCTACAACGATCTTAGCCACCTTCTTTGGGTTGTACTGGAGGGCTCCTCCCGACCTGTCCAGGCACCTGAACCTCATCTTCAGGAGCCCGAACATCCGTTCAACCACCGCCCTGGTTCTCTTATGAGCCCTATTGTAGCGCTCCTCAGACACATCAGTCGGGCTACGCAAGGGGGTAATGAGCCAAGGCCGGCTCATGTACCCAGAATCACCTATAAATTATGAACAGAACATAATTCTAACAGAATCCTCAAAATAGTATTTGGAGTCCAATAAAAAGTTTTGTACACGATAATCCAGTAACAAATGTTTTTTTTTAAATTAAAAAATCTAGTTCAATATTATTCTCTATCTTCCCATTTCATCTAAGACATGCTACATATCTGCATTGAACTAAAAGACATTAGCGGAAAGAGACAATGACATGGTTAAATTGCATTAGCTAATATCTTGCCATTTCAGCTAAGACATGCTACATATGCGTATTTGTCCTAAACCAAACCTTGTGTAAAATGCAAACTACATGGTTACATTACATTCTCTATCTGAGCATTTAAGGTAAGACATGCTACATATCTGCATTGAACTAAAACTAGACATTAGCGGAAAGAGACAATGACATGGTTAAATTGCATTAGCTAATATCTTGCCATTTCAGCTAAGACATGCTACATATGCGTATTTGTCTTAAACCAAACCTTGTGTAAAATGCAAACTACATGGTTACATTACATTCTCTATCTGAGCATTTAAGGTAAGACATGCTACATATCTGCATTGAACTAAAACTAGACATTAGCGGAAAGAGACAATGACATGGTTAAATTGCATTAGCTAATATCTTGCCATTTCAGCTAAGACATGCTACATATGCGTATTTCTCCTAAACCAAACCTTGTGTAAAATGCAAACTACATGGTTACATTACATTCTCTATCTGAGCATTTAAGGTAAGACATGCTACATATCTGCATTGAACTAAAACTAGACATTAGCGGAAAGAGACAATGACATGGTTAAATTGCATTAGCTAATATCTTGCCATTTCAGCTAAGACATGCTACATATGCGTATTTCTCCTAAACCAAACCTTGTGTAAAATGCAAACTACATGGTTACATTACATTCTCTATCTGAGCATTTAAGGTAAGACATGCTACATATCTGCATTGAACTAAAACTAGACATTAGCGGAAAGAGACAATGACATGGTTAAATTGCATTAGCTAATATCATGCCATTTCAGCTAAGACATGCTACATATGCATATTTCTCCTAAACCAAACCTTGTGTAAAATGCAAACTACATGGTTACATTACATCCTCTATCTGAGCATTTAAGGTAAGACATGCTACATATCTGCATTGAACTAAAACTAGACATTAGCGGGGAAAAAAAAAATTGGTTAAATTGCATCCTATAGCTGAACATTACGCTAACATTTTAAAACTACAGTGGCAATTGTCAAACTAATTAACCATGTTGTGCACAAATACTCACCAACGAGATAACCAGGGGGCATTTGTCTTTCCTCAAACGGTCTCCACAGGGACAACAGAGAGAGGATGCGGGCATCATGACTAGCCCCTCCAAAATTCGCACACACATGCATAATCCTCATCCGTGCGTCACAAACATACTGCACGTTGAGGCTATGAAAATGTTTGCGATTCCTGAAGGGCAAGTCATCAATTGGAGCACGCAGCCCAATGTGGGTACAATCTATGGCTCCCAAGACATTGGGCAATTCAGCAATATCAAAGAATTCCCGCTTCAGGCGCCTCCAATCACCATCATTCTGTGGGAATCCTATGTATTGCTTACTGATACGTACCATGGCGTCCAGAAAGTTATCAAACACCACAGAGAATGTACCTTGAGCCAGGCCATGCATGTACAGTTCTCCGGATTGAAAACTCCCGGAGGCCAGGACGTATAGACAGCTTAGCATCTTACTCATGGCAGGAACAGCAGTCCTTATTCCTATACGTGGCTCCAAATGAGGTTTAAGAAGATCGTAAAGGCCAATGAGCTGTTCGCGATCGAGCCGATACTTATCATAAACCTCAAAGTCGCTCATGTTTTCCAAGGTGGGTCTCACCCTGTAGACAGGAGGACCTCGAACCAGACGACCCCTTCGTCTCAGTCTGAGCCGCCGAGGCTGCCTGATTCGACCAACAGCTAGTTCGCCAATAGCAGCACCAGCAGCGTCTACCATGTCATCGTCATCCATCTTTCAAAACAGCGTAACAAGGTATGCACTTGATCTGATGTGGATCACAAGTGATGCATTGGCCATGTTGTTTGGGGGATTTATAGTACGATTAGTCCAATGGTAGTGAGTTTGTAATGATTGCTGATTGTATTCACCTGTTTGTATGTGAGCGGCGCGAATGCTTTCACAGTGGGCGTTTTTTTGTTGTTTGCTGAAATGTTGTTTTCCAACAATGAATCTCAATGTGAAAGTGTCAAATATCACATACAGTGCATGTTTGTAAGGTTTGATCATATGCGTAATCAATATTTCTTAAACGCGATCTTATAGTAACAAGCACACGTCCAGGCTAACATGAATGAAAGTGCATAGTTGTGTATAATGTGCATCGAATGTGATCGATCAATGTTGCTGCAACATTGTTTGTAAACGATAAAGTAACATCTGCCATCTGTAGTATTGTATATATAAGTGATTGCCGAGCTGTCAATATTGTATGCGTCCCTTTAAAATCGCAATAATAATTCCGAACTTCCCGTCTGCCATCTGTAGTATTGTATATATAAGTGATTGCCTAGCAGTCAATATTGTATGCGTCCCTTTAAATCGCAATAATAATTCCGAACTTCCCGTCTGCCATCTGTAGTATTGTATATATAAGTGATTGCCGAGCAGTCAATATTGTATGCGTCCCTTTAAAATCGCAATAATAATTCTGAACTTCCCGTCTGCCATCTGTAGTATTGTATATATAAGTGATTGCCGAGCAGTCAATATTGTATGCGTCCCTTTAAAATCGCAATAATAATTCCGAACTTCCCGTCTGCCATCTGTAGTATTGTATATATAAGTGATTGCTGAGCAGTCAATATTGTATGCGTCCCTTTAAAATCGCAATAATAATTCCGAACTTCCCGTCTGCCATCTGTAGTATTGTATATATAAGTGATTGCCGAGCTGTCAATATTGTATGCGTCCCTTTCAAATCGCACTAATACTGAAGAACTTCTGGCTGTTATCTGTAGTATTGTGTATATAAGTGATTGCCGAGCTGTCAATATTGTACTCGTCCATTTAAAATGGCACTAATACTGAATAACTTTCGGCTGTCATCTGTAGTATTGTATATATAAGTGATTGCCGAGCTGTCAATATTGTATGCGTCCCTTTCAAATCGCACTAATACTGAATAACTTCCGGCTGTCATCTGTAGTATTATATATATAAGTGATTTGCGATCTGACAATATTTATTAATTGTCCCATTCAAATCTCCCTAATAATGCTGTTCCAAACTGTTCTTTACGTATATGTTGTATTGTAGTATTGAGTGTTAAAGTTCCGAAAGGGGCGGTACAGTCGTGAATTTGTGATGTGTATGGTTGAATCTTCTAATGACGTCATGATATTATTAACCTGCCTATGTAGTTGTGAAATCCTCATTGTGTTGTTGTATTGTGCTACATTGTTATTGTGTGCTGAATAAAATCTAAATGTGTGCTTTGTGGTTGCGTGATGGGTGATGCGTGTTATGTACATGTACGTATATATTGTGATTGTGTCCCACATATGCTGACTTCTATATAGCGGTCTGGCATTGTTGTTCCTTCCCATAAAGTGACATCTGTAATCTGGTGTAATGATGTTCTTGTTGTACGTAATTCCTAATGGTTTCTGGTGATGGAATCATGATGTTAAAAGTACAGTAAAATCCATATGTTCTGTTTTGTGATTCCTATAGAGAATGTAATGTGTTTTTCCCCCATCATTTGAATGCACATGTATGAGTGAATGTTAAAAGTAATGTATGTGCATCCATGAGTGATCATGTGTTAAGCCTATGTAGATATGCTGTTGCTGCAAGCATATGAGTTGAATAACTGAAATGCAATAATAAAGGTAAATGAGAATTGTTTCCCATTGTGTAGTGTTTGTGAATCCTGAAAAGTTGACATTATTTTTGTGTCCGTTTAAATGTAATATTTTTTTAAATAAAAGTTTGTTACTAGTGATGTTGATTTGTAGTTGATGTAATATAAAAGTCTGAAACAATTTAATGGTGTTGTGAATATTCAAAAAGTAAAATCCATAAATCCACCATAGGGAAATAGTCATTTCTTGATCTATTTATCATAGCTGGGTCTAATGCATGAAATCATGTATTTTCTAGCGCTGGTATTTGGAGTTTTTCTGTCTACGCTATTTGCGTGCGTTAGGGAAATGTGGGTTTCGCGTGCACGAGCACGTCTTCCCAATAGAAGTCAATGGAGGCTCTAAAAATTGGTAATTTTTTTTTTCTAAGACTGGTTTTCCTCGTAAAGTGAGTGACGTCATGAGCTTGTGTGAAAAAGTAACTAAATCGTGTTCTTTTTAAATATTTTTTGTATGTCATGTGGTGTATATTGTTTGTATGCATCGATGAGTGTATGTTTGTGATAATGTTATTAGTTAGATGTAGGTATATGAGGGTCTTTTCCCGTGTGTCAATGTAAGTCAATGGGAAAATGGATTTGTGTTGTTTTTTTTCTAACACCCGAGATCTCGCAACTTTAATCCTTTGTATTTTGATGAAAAATTATTAAATCTGAAAAAAATATATAGTATAGTGTTTGTATGAGTGTAAGTGTAGTTTGTGTAATATTTGTTTTGTGATTCGTGGATGTTTATTTTGTCGGTATATGTTTACTACTGGGTCTGAGGTGTCGGTAGAAATTTGAGCGTTAGGTGATTTTTGAGTGTCGGTAACTGAACTCGAAATACCAGAGTCCGTAAGAAACCAGCGTTAGGGGCCTCTAATGCTGGTTTTCACGGCTAACGCCAAACTCCAAATCTAGGCCTTAATGTTGGATCCCTATCTAATTCAAGGTAATTATCTGTGTCATGCAGCTGTCTATGTGCTTCATAGATATAGGCTTCCCTGTCTAGAACAACTACCGCACCTCCCTTATCAGCTGTACGTATCACTATGTTGTTATTCTTCTGTAAATCAGTGATGGCTTTTCTTTCAGTGACTGTAAGGTTAGATTTGGTCCTAAATTCCCCACTAATCTCAGTTTTAGAGGCGAGTAGAGTAAGATCATTCTCTACTCTCTTGAAAAAAGTTTCAAGTGTGGTACCTCTAGATTGTATCGGATAAAACTCTGATGAATTCTTGCTATTCCCTGCTTTTCTGTCATTTTGCAACAAATCCCTCTTTTGGTACGTGAGCTAAGGCCCTGCACTGAATTCTTGCTATTCCCTGCTTGTCTGTCATTTTGCAACAAATCCCTCTTTTGGTACGTGAGCTAAGGCCCTGCACTGAATTCTTGCTATTCCCTGCTTTTCTGTCATTTTGCAACAAATCCCTCTTTTGGTACGTGAGCTAAGGCCCTGCACTGAATTCTTGCTATTCCCTGCTTTTCTGTCATTTTGCAACAAATCCCTCTTTTGGTACGTGAGCTAAGGCCCTGCACTGAATTCTTGCTATTCCCTGCTTTTCTGTCATTTTGCAACAAATCCCTCTGTGTGTGTGTGTGTGTATATATATTTATTGAGCAATTTAATTTAGTCTGTTAAAATTAAGTCCTGCATTTTTTGTAATGATTTTTCCCAATGTCTCAATTCTAATGTCTAGTTAATTGCCATGTGATGCTCACTCCTTATCAATACTTGCTATAACTCTAAAATTTATAGTTTTCTTATGTCACAGTTTTAACCCCCTCCAAATGTTATTGTCTGTTTACTTAACTCATCTCACCGTGACCAGATTCTAACATTCCAATTGGCCTTACCAACTGTCTTTGATTAGCAATTAAGTAAATTTAGTGGACTCAGCTGACTGCCCTACCTGTATATATTGCAGACTAGCTTGGGGAAGTGCATTGCACAGGGGTGAGTGCATTGGTTACAGGGCTGTGTACTTTTTAACAATAGCATATGTTCACATTTTCCAAGTGAACATTTTATAAGTGAGGCATTAATTTTTAAGAATTATACAAGAATTAAACAAGGATTGGGCAAGGGGCAAGACACAAGGCAAGTACTCTTGTATTACTATGTTTTATGTATATCATTGTATCCTTTTGCAAGTGCTGCTGTAACACTGTTTCTTATGTGTTTACTTGGTTCCCACTTTCAGAATAATGCTCAATATCTTCATACTCCTTTTTGTTACCTCTTGTCTCTACAACAAACTACATTACTCAGTTACTCCTTCTCCCTCTCTACCTGCACTGTTCATTAGCCCATCTCTCTTATACTCACCTTACTTTTGTACTCATGAACTCTACTTATTCCTAAATACTCTCTCTCCCCCCTGCACTTCAGTTAAACAACAGTCTCATTACTGCAAATCTGCTTCTCATCTCATGTCACTCTCCCTCTTGCTCATACTAGCTGCTGGCGACATTTCCCCTAATCCTGGTCCCTCACAACCTCCTAACCTTTCACATCCTTGTGTGCCTTTCAATAGACTTCATAAACTAAACTCTGGTAACCTTAATCACATTCCTCTTACATCTAAAAACCCCTCCCACTTTACTTGTGCACTCTGGAACTCTCGCTCTGTTTGCAAAAAGCTAACTTCTATCCATGATCTCTTTATCTCCCACTCTCTTAACCTCCTGGCTCTTACAGAAACCTGGCTCTCTACTTCAGACACAGCATCCACTGCTGCACTGTCACATGGGGGTCTCCATTTCAGTCACACTCCTAGGTCTGGCAATAGACAAGGAGGTGGTGTCGGTATTTTACTTTCCTCTCGTTGCACCTTCCAACAAATGCAGCCCTTCTCTTCACTCACATTTTCTTCATTTGAAGCACACATGATTCGGCTTTTCTCTCCCCTCTCTATACGTGTTGCAGTCATATACCGCCCCCCTGGCTCCCCAACTCAATTTTTAGATCACTTTGCTGCCTGGCTTCCTTATTTCCTTTCCTCAGACACCCCTGCCCTCATTCTTGGCGACTTCAACATCCCCCTTAACAATCCCACTGCCTCATCTGCTAAACAACTTCTGCAACTCACTTCCTCTTTCGGCCTATCACAATGGACTGATTCTCCCACTCACAAAGACGGTCACTCCCTTGACCTGATCTTTAGCTATCGATGCACTCTCTCAAACTTCTCAAACTACCCTTTTCCTCTTTCTGACCACCATCTCCTTACCTGCAACATATCATCCCTTCCTACAACTCTCCCACCTTCTACTCCTCACACCAAACTTCACAGAAGCATTAGGTCTTTAGATCAGCAACAACTTGCTAATTCCCTTCAACCGCTCCTCTCATCCTTCTCCTCCTTTTCCTGCCCTGAACAATCTATCCGCCACTATAATTCCACCCTTATATCCGTCCTTGACAATCTCGCCCCTCTTACCACTGCTAGGAAATCACACACTCATCCCCAGCCCTGGCATACTCCTCTGACACGGTACCTACGCAGATGTTCCCGTACTGCTGAACGGCATTGGAGAAAATCACGGAGTTCAGCTGATTTTCTTCATTACAAATTCATCTTGAACTCCTACTACTCTGCCCTTAATCTCCACAAGCAACACTACTTCTCTACTCTTATCTCTAATCTTTCTTCAAACCCAAAACGTCTGTTCTCCACTTTCAATACTCTCCTCCGCCTTCCTCCACTTCCTAATACAACTTCTCTGTCAGCTCAAGACTTTGCCAGTCACTTCACTAACAAAATTGATTCCATCAGACATGAAATTAGTTCTCAACACAATTCCATTCTCTCCCCCCCTCAAATACTCTCACTCAACCACAACCCTCATAACCTGAAACTTAGTTCATTCTCCCCTGTTACTGAGGACGAAGTTTCAGCACTTATACTGCGCTCTCACCTCACTACCTGTGCCCTTGACCCTATCCCCTCACAGCTGCTCCCCTCTCTCTCTGCTACCCTTACCCCTATACTAACACACATTTTCAACCTCTCCCTCAGCACTGGTACATTTCCCTCATCAATGAAACATGCACTGGTCACACCTATCCTCAAAAAACCTTCCCTTGATCCTACCTCCCCATCCAACTACCGCCCAATTTCCCTCCTCCCTCTTGCTTCAAAGCTTCTTGAAAAACTAGTATATGCACGCCTATCCCATTTCCTTACGTTAAACTCCCTTCTTGACCCGCTGCAATCTGGATTTCATCCCTATCACTCCACAGAGACAGCTATTGTTAAGGTCACCAACGACCTACTTACAGCTAAATCAAAAGGCCACTTCTCTCTGCTTATCCTCCTTGATCTGTCCGCAGCCTTTGACACTGTCGACCACCCTCTTTTGCTCCAAACCCTCCAATCCTTCGGCATCTGTGACACAGCCCTTTCGTGGCTCTCTTCCTACCTGTCAAACCGTACCTTCAGTGTAGCCTTCTCTGGGGCCTCCTCTGCTCCGTCACCACTTTCTATCGGAGTACCGCAAGGCTCTGTCCTCGGTCCCCTTCTCTTCTCAATCTATACGTCATCACTAGGTTCCCTAATTAAGTCCCACGGTTTCCAATATCATTTGTATGCCGATGACACCCAAATCTACTTCTCTGCACCAGAACTATCTCCTTCCTTGCTAACCCGTGTCACTAACTGTCTTTCTCACATCTCTTCCTGGATGTCCTCTCACTACCTCAAGCTAAATCTCTCCAAAACTGAGCTCCTCATTTTCCCCCCTTCTTTCAAAATCTCCACCCCCAATATCTCTATAACTGTCGACAACTCCATCATTACCCCTACCCCGCATGCCCGATGTCTCGGGGTCACATTTGACTCAGATCTTTCCTTCACTCCTCACATTCAGTCCTTGGCTACAGCCTGCCGCTTCCACCTTAAAAACATCTCTAAAATTAGACACTTCCTTACACAAGACACAACTAAGATTTTAATCCACTCTCTCATTCTTTCCCGCCTTGATTACTGCAACTCTGTCCTCTCTGGTCTCCCCACCTGCCGCCTAGCTCCTTTACAATCCATAATGAATGCTTCTGCCAGACTCATCTTCCTTACACGTCGCTCTTCATCTGCTGCGCCTCTCTGCCAATCCCTTCACTGGCTTCCTCTTGCCTCTAGGATCAAACACAAAACTCTCACTCTTACATACAAAGCCCTCAACTGCACTGCTCCCCCCTACATCTCAGACCTTGTCTCCAGATACTCTCCCTCCCGTCCCCTTCGCTCTGCTCATGACCTCCTACTCTCCTCCTCTCTTGTCACCTCATCACACTCCCGTTTACAGGACTTCTCCAGACTGGCTCCCATCTTGTGGAACTCTCTGCCTCGCTCCACAAGACTCTCTTCTAGTTTTAAAAGCTTCAAGTGCTCCCTAAAGACTCTACTGTTCAGGGACGCATGCTAACCTTTCCTAATACCAGTTCCTCTCCTCCACTGCAATCCGCTGAACCCTCTTAGCATGTAAGCCTAAAAGTCCAGCTGTTTGTAGATCACCTTCTTAAGAGCAGACTACAACAGTGCAACTCTTGGCAGGGCCCTCTACCCTATAATTGTTTTGTTGTACTCCCCCTTTGTTTATAGCGCTGCGGAATCTGTTGGCGCTCTACAAATAACCGATAATAAATAATAATGTTTTTTTAAAACCCACTGAAGCTTGATATCGTATTAGAAGGATCTGAGACTTCTCCTTGTCTTCCCAATTGTTGAAGTGAAATAACATCACATGCCTCAGAAAAGTCAGCAAATCTCAAATTTTCTGAACCTTGTTGTATGTGAACATCTAGATGGTCCTGTACCATTGTCATATCTCCTTGGAAATGCTTTCTCAGGGTTAAATTCCTGATAAGCTTGTTCACATCCAACATTGTTCTGAAAAGATCAAAAGTACATGTTGGTGCAAAGGACATTCCATAACTTAAAACTCTAAGTTGTACATCAGAGAGTGGTACAGTGGATAAGTTGATAACATTATATTTATTGGTGTTAGCATTCATCATTGGTATTTGGTTGTCTTGTTGCCCCTTAGGGGGTACCTGTCCTGCTTGACCTGGCCTATTCCAGTTTTGTCCCTAGACTGGTAAAAAACCTGTTCAAAAACTCTCCTATCCTCACCTGAATTTGAAATGGCTTGGTGGGGAGACTGATGTTCACTACTCACATATTTGGTGGGTGAATTCTTACCATCTTTAGTGTTCTGGGGTGCAGGCTTAATAGGTTTATTGGGTATACCCTGGTTAGTTTTATGTGTGGGTACCGGTGTTTGTATGTTAGCCTGTTTACCTGAGGTCTTAAGTATACCTTTTGGTGTAGCCACTACCCTCTCTCTTCCTGATGTGCCTGCATCTTCCCCTGAATCTGGCTCGCTATCAGTATACTGAAACTGTGCCACCTGAGAAGAGTCGGTGTTTTTTTGATGATGATTGCCCCCTCTGCCTCTATTTCTATTTCTACTTCTAGATCTGCCTCTTCTATTACTAGACCTCCTGGGATTGGTGTTAGAGTGACTCCAAATATAAACTGATTGATTATCATAATCTGACTGGTCACGAAGGTACTTGGAGTGCTTGGTATTTAGAATAAGGTTTTTGGACTCAATAAGTGTAGCCCTAAGAATACCATCAAACTTTAAATAATCTAAATCCTGTTTTTTGTCATTCAATACTTGTTGTAGTGTGTCAATTTCTGTTCTAATGTTAGTTTCATTTTATACAAAATCAACAGATTCATCAACCTAAAGGAGCATTCTGTCAAAACAGCATTCCATGTGTCAATAAATTCACTATCAGTGACTTCAAAGGTGGGAAATTTAGCAATCCTCAGTCCCCTTGGTATAATATTTAGTTTGATATATTTCTCAAATGTCCACACATAGAATTGTAACCTGTGTTCTTTAACTAGCAGAATCTCCATTTTATCAAAAAGTTCACTTAATGAAAAGGTAGTGATGTCTGTAGAAAAAATAGAGTCCAGTTCTTGATCTCCATATCCTCTTTCATCCACAGGTAGTAATGAATAATAATTAACAACAGACCCCTCCATGGTAAAGAAAGCTCAAAAAATG
Organism: Bombina bombina; assembly: GCF_027579735.1. NCBI lineage: Eukaryota > Metazoa > Chordata > Amphibia > Anura > Bombinatoridae > Bombina > Bombina bombina. The sequence goes on along the minus strand of NC_069503.1, from coordinate 765,696,455 downwards.
CACTGAACTGATATGCTGCAAGAAAGCATAGAAAGTATTCAGTTAGCTAGAGAAAGTTAGTAAAGTGCACTGTTAGAAAGCTCCCAATGTGGGAATGATTGTCAACTCTCACTTGCAAACTTGCAACCTTTGCCCAAAACAAGGGAATAAACTGTCTGTAGAAATAACTAGCAAGAAGTTCAAATGCATGCACACTCTCGCCCCGGACTCTTCAGACAAAACAACAGCATAATGGAATATACCATGTGAGATTTAACTTTGCCACAATAAAGTCGTTGGCTATACTCACTGCATCAGATGCGATGCTGCGTTGTCACTAACCGTCCTGCTCCGTGTGCTGCAAGAAAATCCTCTTTGCTCCCAGTTGTTAAGAAATCCTCTGTGATGTGCCGGTTCTGTGTGTTTCTCTGTTCACACTGTGAGCGTCCGATGACGCATACACAGCCGGTCACGTGATATGCAGTGGCCAATCAGAGTGTCCCTTGTCTTGTCATCTGGTAGGAACGTGTAGACGTAATCAGGGCTGAAGGAGCAGGCGAATCCAAAAACAGCCTGCTAAGTGAGAGGATTTCAAGCCTAAGGACCCCAGATACTGGCGTAATATAGCAATAAGTAGAAAGAAATCCAAATAAAGTTTGGATTTTATTTTACTTCATTTTGACCCTGGATTTCTTTCTACTTATTGCTATATTACGCCAGTATCTGGGGTCCTTAGGTTCGAAAGCCTCTCACTTAGCAGGCTGTTTTTGGATTCACCTGCTCCTTCAGCCCTGATTACGTCTACACGTTCCTACCAGATGACAAGACAAGGGACACTCTGATTGGCCACCGCATATCATGTGACCGGCTGTGTATGCGTCATCGGACGCTCACAGTGTGAACAGAGAAACACACAGAACCGGCACATCACAGAGGATTTCTTAACAAGCGGGGAGTAAAGAGGATTTTCTTGCAGCACACGGAGCAGGACGGTTAGTGACAACGCAGCATCGCATCTGATGCAGTGAGTATAGCCAACGACTTTATTGTGGCAAAGTTAAATCTCACATGGTATATTCCATTATGCTGTTGAGATATGTATTCTGTAAGATTTATATTATTCTTATATAATGATATTCATATCAACAATGTGTTTCATAAAAAATTTTTAATAAAAATTAAAAATACAAATAAAGATGGATGCCGGCATCAATTCTAAATGGAAAATTATATACAATGTATACAAGAATGAAACGTTATGTTTTAAAACAATGTAGCAAGATAAATAAAAGCAATTTGAACAGGTTTTGAGTAGTATACTTTAGAGAAAAATAGCGATTGTCACCGTGCATATAGGTGTTAGATATTTACATTGATATTACCTTATATGCAGAGATTTGTGTGTATTCGCTATTTCAATGGACCGGGACTCTCAGTGTTCAGTCCTGTATTTACTATGTTTTTTGAAACAGTTTCTGTTTCTCGGTAGTTCTCTCAAAAGAAAGGCAGGTCAAAGTTCCAACTATATTTTTCTTTGCCGTATGATGTCCGTGTCCTGACACTCTTCTCAGTATCAACTCCGTAGTCTGTGATGGCTTTGTATGCGTATCATATACGCCGTATTGGATGTCTGTGTGACAGTGAAATCTCTGTTCTGTTGTGGGGAGTTTTCTCCCTGTGGTCAATTTCCTCCAAGTGGTTCCGGAGTAGAGTTGAAGAGAAGTAGCTTGTTTGTTGAGTCTCCGCTGTCTTATTTCACAGCGGTTGAATTATAAGAAGAATAGTGATCAGATCATGGGTCAGGAATTATACTTATAGAACTCCACACGCTTTTGTTTAGTTCAAAGTACCCAACCTACTGCACTATATCAAACTTAAATGAAAGTATCAAAGAGTAGCAATCTTTCCAGTGAGCAAAGTTCTACGCGTTTAAGCCCTTGGGCCTTTATCAAGATGCTCACCTGGGGAATTCACCTGGTTTAAAAATGTTCAGCTTTGTTCTGATTGGTGGTTATTTGATTGGTGCATATTAAATTGTTGCATCGTATAAACTTTTAAAGTTTTTTCAGGGTACATTTCAGATAACTTATTAAGTCATAATACTTAGTCCTATGTAAAAGAAACACATATGATTCACATTATGATAATTATTTACAGCTTTATCCCTATATCAGTTATCCCTATATTAGTTGGCGCTATTGTGGATATTTAACCCTTCATCTCTGTAGTCGACCTGTGGTATTGTCTTCCGGGATTCTACAAATATTATTAGAATTCTAAATATGTGTGTATATTTGATGACCCTAAAGAGATAAATATATATAAAAAGGGTAATGTAAAATGTGTGTATATTACAATATAAAAATAGTAAAAGTTACAAGAAATATAAGACAAGTTAAAATTTGTTTAAGAATTAAGAAGTTATACATACATACATCTGATTATAATGACGTGTGTGTATAATAATCCATTTGATTATATTAGCGATCAGGAGAGTATTAAATAATGTGTCAGGATGCTAGTATAGCCATCCTTTTTTTAAAAAATGTTGTTCTAAATACATAAATTTTACAAGTATATGAAAAAAATCTTTCCTATAAATATAAATGAGAAATTCATCAAAAATTACTTGCAAAATATATATAAAAAATAAATAAATATATATAAAAATAATACAAAAAATATATATAAAAATATATAAAGTTATATACTCCTCATTTTATATATGTATAATATTTGCCCATAATCTCTAGGTTTATTATAGTGACAAATCGCGGAGGGGTTATTATATGATGGTGGGGTTTGGACTTTACTGTCTATTAGAAAAGACCATTCAAATCCAACTCTGAGTTTAATCCAGAGGGGTGGAGTGTTTTAAAATTAAAGATGTATTCAGCTTCTTTTTTACATAGTAATGTTGTGATGTTGCCTCCTCTAATTCCTAGATTAAGTTTTTTAACCCCCCAATATTTAAAATCTTTAAGATTCCCTGAATGAATTTGTTTAAAGTGAGAATAGAGTTTAGTTTCTTCTGATCCGTGTTCGATTTTTAGGATATGTTCCCTTATTCGATCACGTAATGTTCTACTTGTCTGTCCAAAATATAATAAATTGCAAGAACATTTTATGCAATATACTATATTGTTATCTGCACATCTTAAAGTTTGTGTAATTTTAACACTGTGTTTGTTATTTGAAGAATTAATTTCTTTGATTTTTGTACTATATGTACATGCTTTGCATGTGTTGCACGGGAAATAGCCTCTTAATACATTACCTTTAAGGTCTCTATCTTTTATTATTTTTCTTTCCTTAAATTCACTAAGTGACAGTAAACTTTTAAGATTTTTTGCTTTTTTAAAAATTATATCTGGCTGGCCTTTCACTTTTTCACCTAATATTCTATCTTCTTTTATTAAGTGCCAGTGTTTTTGAAGGATTCTTTTAATTTCCATATGTTGGGTACTATATTCTGTTATGAATGGAATGAATAAGTTGTCTGTATTAAAGTCCTGGTTTTTCTTTTTATTTTTTGATTTTAGTAATGTATTTCTATCTAATTGTTTTACTTTTAATTTAGTTTTCTCTATTGTTTTTGCATTATATCCTTTTTCTATAAACTTTTTAGTTAATATTTGTGATTGGGTATCATAATTATCTATATCTGAACCGTTTTTTTTGATTCTCATGAACTGACCTTTAGGGATGTTTAATTTCCATGAATTTAGATGACAACTTTCATGGTGTATATAATTGTTGGCATCTGTGCTTTTAAAATATGTTTGAGTGTGAATCTTATTAGATATAATGTTCAATTCAATATCTAAAAAATTAATTTTTTGATTACTATATTCATGAGAAAATGTAATACCCATATCGTTTGAATTGATATCCTCTATAAATGATTCTAAAAGTTCTGTGTCTCCTCGCCATATGATGAATATGTCATCTATATATCTGCAATAGTGCACAAGGTTCGCCCCCCATGGGCTATTATATATATTAAGTTCTTCAAATAGTCCCATAAATAGATTGGCGTAACTGGGGGCGAACCTTGTGCCCATTGCAGTTCCTTTTATTTGTAGGAAGATATCATTTTTGAAAAGAAAACTATTATTATGAAGGATGAAATTAATACAATCTAGGATAAATTTATTTTGTAGAATGGGGAGTTCTTTGTCTCTGTCTAGGTATGTTTGTATAGCTTCTAACCCTATATTGTGAGATATATTGGTGTAAAGCGAACTCACGTCGCATGTTACAAGGGTGAAATTTTCTTGCCATTCTATATTTTCAATTTGATTTAAGAACTTTGTGGAATCTCGTAAGTATGCTGGTAATTTGGTGACATATGTCTGTAAGAAAAAGTCTATGTATTGGGAAAGATTTGATGTGAGTGACTCTATTCCTGAGATGATAGGACGTCCTGGGGGTTTTTGTAAATGTTTGTGAATCTTTGGTAAAAAGTAAAATGTTGGTGTCTTTGGATGTGTGATGGTTATGAATTCTAATTCTGAATTATTTAGTATTCCTTTTTCGTTAGCCTCTTTTAATAGACTTTCTAGTTTTATTTTTTGATGTTTAAGTGGATTCTGTTTAAGTTGTGTGTAGGTAGTGGTATCTTTTAACAATCTATATGATTCACTGATGTAGTAATCTGTATCCATTATGACAATACCGCCACCCTTGTCGGCGGGCTTTATTGTTATGTCTTTATTATTTTGTAATTCTTTGAGTGTATTTAATTCTTTGTTGGTTAAGAGATTATGGGCAAATATTATACATATATAAAATGAGGAGTATATAACTTTATATATTTTTATATATATTTTTTGTATTATTTTTATATATATTTATTTATTTTTTATATATATTTTGCAAGTAATTTTTGATGAATTTCTCATTTATATTTATAGGAAAGATTTTTTTCATATACTTGTAAAATTTATGTATTTAGAACAACATTTTTTAAAAAAGGATGGCTATACTAGCATCCTGACACATTATTTAATACTCTCCTGATCGCTAATATAATCAAATGGATTATTATACACACACGTCATTATAATCAGATGTATGTATGTATAACTTCTTAATTCTTAAACAAATTTTAACTTGTCTTATATTTCTTGTAACTTTTACTATTTTTATATTGTAATATACACACATTTTACATTACCCTTTTTATATATATTTATCTCTTTAGGGTCATCAAATATACACACATATTTAGAATTCTAATAATATTTGTAGAATCCCGGAAGACAATACCACAGGTCGACTACAGAGATGAAGGGTTAAATATCCACAATAGCGCCAACTAATATAGGGATAACTGATATAGGGATAAAGCTGTAAATAATTATCATAATGTGAATCATATGTGTTTCTTTTACATAGGACTAAGTATTATGACTTAATAAGTTATCTGAAATGTACCCTGAAAAAACTTTAAAAGTTTATACGATGCAACAATTTAATATGCACCAATCAAATAACCACCAATCAGAACAAAGCTGAACATTTTTAAACCAGGTGAATTCCCCAGGTGAGCATCTTGATAAAGGCCCAAGGGCTGAAACGCGTAGAACTTTGCTCACTGGAAAGATTGCTACTCTTTGATACTTTCATTTAAGTTTGATATAGTGCAGTAGGTTGGGTACTTTGAACTAAACAAAAGCGTGTGGAGTTCTATAAGTATAATTCCTGACCCATGATCTGATCACTATTCTTCTTATAATTCAACCGCTGTGAAATAAGACAGCGGAGACTCAACAAACAAGCTACTTCTCTTCAACTCTACTCCGGAACCACTTGGAGGAAATTGACCACAGGGAGAAAACTCCCCACAACAGAACAGAGATTTCACTGTCACACAGACATCCAATACGGCGTATATGATACGCATACAAAGCCATCACAGACTACGGAGTTGATACTGAGAAGAGTGTCAGGACACGGACATCATACGGCAAAGAAAAATATAGTTGGAACTTTGACCTGCCTTTCTTTTGAGAGAACTACCGAGAAACAGAAACTGTTTCAAAAAACATAGTAAATACAGGACTGAACACTGAGAGTCCCGGTCCATTGAAATAGCGAATACACACAAATCTCTGCATATAAGGTAATATCAATGTAAATATCTAACACCTATATGCACGGTGACAATCGCTATTTTTCTCTAAAGTATACTACTCAAAACCTGTTCAAATTGCTTTTATTTATCTTGCTACATTGTTTTAAAACATAACGTTTCATTCTTGTATACATTGTATATAATTTTCCATTTAGAATTGATGCCGGCATCCATCTTTATTTGTATTTTTAATTTTTATTAAAAAATTTTTATGAAACACATTGTTGATATGAATATCATTATATAAGAATAATATAAATCTTACAGAATACATATCTCTACACCTTTTTAAGCTTTAATCTAGCGCTAACCCTAAACACATTTTTTCCATGAACTTTCTTTTGGTTAGTCAGGAGGTCTAATCACAAACACAGGGTTAAGCTTAAGGGTAGTCCGAGTGTAGTATCTTTAAATATAAACCCAAACTTTCATATTCCATTATGCTGTTGTTTTGTCTGAAGAGTCCGGGGCAAGAGTGTGCATGCATTTGAACTTCTTGCTAGTTATTTCTACAGACAGTTTATTCCCTTGTTTTGGGCAAAGGTTGCAAGTTTGCAAGTGAGAGTTGACAATCATTCCCACATTGGGAGCTTTCTAACAGTGCACTTTACTAACTTTCTCTAGCTAACTATATATATATATATATATATATATATATATATATATATACACACGGTATATATATCGTATATATAGATATATTTAGAAATATATATATTTTGTGTAACTTTTATTTTAGCCCTAACACTTTACTTCAGGGAGTGCTAATTCTTCTAGTGCTATTTTGGCTTGTGCTCGAGCACAACCCATAAATTTCAACTTAGACACTGATTCCCCCGGGGGGGAAGCCGTGATTGGAGGATGACGATCCATCATTTCTGACGTCAGAAATGGCTTGCGACGACCGGCGGAAGCTGGAGCGGCTGTCAACTTTAAAAGGTACGTTTTTTTTTCACGACTGAAATGTAAATTTTGATGAATTAAAGTGCCCCTGTATTTAATAGAATTTTTAAAAACCGGGCACTTTAGCATCAAAATTTACATTCACTTTAAGACCGCTGCTCCTTAACTGCTTGTGCAATGATAAATGCGTATGCTGTCGGCATTTATCGATGTGCAGCGGAAATGATCGCTACAGCGGATCATGTCTGTCCGCAGGATAATAAATCGGCCTAAGTGTCTTTTTACATTCTCTGGAATTGTCTGCTTAATTCCAGTCATTATTCTGCTCACTCTTTCTTTAATGTTATGGATGATAGTCACTCAGAGTCAGAAAAACCTTAAAGGACCAGTCAACACATTAGATTTGCATAATCAACAAATGCAAGATAACAAGACAATGCAATAGCACTTAGTCTGAACTTCAAATGAGTAGTAGATTTTTAAAAAAAAATGTTTTAAAACATAATGAGGGACATTAGGGAGGAGAAAAAATAATAAATATGCCACTCTTGGACCTAAGGATTGAAATAATATCTTATCAACCATATGGATTATGAGTTAACTGTAAGAACAATGTAAATATTTAACCGTAACAACATTATTAACAATATTTCAATTGAGTTTATAAGCCTTTCTAAGCATTTCCTAGGGTGTTTGTTTCCGCCTTATGCTAGGGCATATAAATTAAGATGAAGTCTAAGGATTGGATGTCAAGGAATAACTTATTAAAACCTCAACTAGTGTATCCAGTTAATTCATATTCAGAGAAACTACTATATGGGCGACAAAGAAGTGTTAAGTTTCTGCTATGTAGGATTGAATATGGATGACACATCCACCTAAAATAACTCAATGTGATACATGTTGTGGAAGAAGCTGTAAACAACATGTTAGGGTGTTTGCAAACAAACATTAAAAATCAGTTTAGGAGCTGAACTAAAATATAAATAACCCAGAAGACAAATTCTGTAGTAGGGGGTAGACAATCAAATCTAGTATTGAGGTACCATTTGATTGCTCATCTTACATTATAAGAATCTAGGGGGGGGGGATAACATACCGGTCTCAACATAATTGAGTGGCCTCAGCCATCTAAAACCCCAATTAGAATAAATTAGGCAGGTGTGTATTGAAATATAAGTGTATACTCTTATAACTTGGGAAATGATCTATATGACTTATGGTGGGGAGTTATACAATTTTTATGATATTAATATAGTGGTAATCTTCTATGGAACATAAATTAACAATATGAGTTAATACTTCACTTGAAGTATAGGGTAGGTACCTAGCAGAGTTATGACCCCTAGGTATGCATTAAGCAATAATTATCTTTGCATCGTACAATGGGGCAGTCCATAGGAACATAAATATATAATTTGTAAACGATCTAACCCAAAAATGACATGTACCGTTTCACATCTACAGGTCTGATCGTCACATATACATCCCCACATGTTATCACACATTGTCCATAACCCTACAGTCTAATAAAGCTCCCTTGGGAGATAACTAGTGCAAGAGTCACATATATAATAAGATAAGAAGGATAGTAGCGTGGCAAGTACCTCACAGCTAACACTGCACACAATGTCCCGGTAATAGTCTCCATTGTAGTCCTGTGAGCCAGATCTGTGGGGCAACTCCTGAAGAGTAAGAATTTAATGCTGAATTGAAGCCGGATTAAAGTAGGGGAAAACCAAAACTTATCTGACACCGGATCTATGTAGAGGGATCTGATCACCCATATCCCCAGCCTGGACCTCCCGGATCAAAAAGCTGGCACAGGCTGCTTTCAGGATCGTGAAAAGTCAATCCTCTTTCATTCAATATTATGCTGCACAAAGTGGGGCATCTATCTGCAGAGTGGAGATCTGCAACCGTATCCTCCATCTCTTCCCCATTGTGTTCCGCACAATGAACAGGTTTCTCCTGTAACTGCTTCTCCCAGATTATCTCCTCTAAGCCCCGGTGCTCCAGAAATACCGGAGGTGGCTTCATCTTGACACCAGTGTCCTGGACATGATGTGCGCTCACTGATCTGGTAAGTAAGGTACGTGCATCGGTTTTAGATCTGGGTACTCGCGTCCGTATCAGGTGTCACCGAAGAGGCTCTTGGTATTAGGTGTCTGGAACCAACTTGCTTTGCTAGCTCAGACACGCTACCCCACTCAGCTGACCAAACTTGTAATAATTTCTCATGATGTTCAGTCAGTAAAATTGGCACAGCTTCAAGTAATAAGTTAGCAGTAGGCGCCATCTTTGGTATAATCAAATATATATATAAGTTATAGAATGGAAATGAGTTTATATTTTCAGTGTCTGTGCACTGCTTACCCGGCCTGTAGTATCACCGGGGGGGGGGGGGGTGTTGAGAGCCTCTCAGTGAAGAGTTAGACCTCAACGCTCCGGATTAGCTTGCAGAGGTGGAGAGCAGAATAAAATTATATCTTCCAAATCAGAGTGACCTGTAGAATCCGTATAGTAGGGCAATAAAGCTGGATAATCAATTAATTCACTGACAATCGGCAAAATATCAGTGATCCACAAAGAACTACTAATTTTGCTACCATTCAAGATGCTGCCCAGAGACACGCCCCGAGTAGTAGATTTTTTTTTTAGAACAAATTTCAAAGTTATGTATATTTCCACTCCCCTTGTACCATGTGATAGCAATCAGCCAATCGCAAATGCATATACGTATAGTCTGTGAATTCTTGCACATGCTCAGTAGGATCTGGTGACTCAAAAATTGTGTACATTTTTTTAATGGAAGTAAATTGGAAAGTTGTTTAAAATTACATGCTCTATCTGAATCATGAAAATTTAATTTAACCTGAGTGTCCCTTTAATAGACATACTTAATAGTCATTTATGGAGTTCGGAACAAATGTTCTACTTTATTTCCATTATTTCATGTAAGCATAACTATAAAGTAGAAGCCATTAAAGGGAAAGTATAGACAAAATTAAACTTTAATTTAGCATGTTTTGTTATTTGCTGGTTTTATGTAAGGTAGCAGACTGCTTACTGTCTTTTATTTCCTCCCAAGCACCACATTGATATATTATCAATCTTATGGATTTAATTGATTTAATGACTATATAAGCCTACGTCAAAATGGTGTCTTGGTTTGTTATTTAGATTTTGTTTTACTTTTTAACACTTTTTGTGCATAAGCAAAATTGTATGGTTGGGCATGACAAAAAAAAATATTTTGGTTTGTCCAATATTTAAATATATATTTATTTATAAGGTCATCCATGGAGTCAGTGTTAACAAAAATATATTCACCTTTTATTTCTGATGGGGAACATATTCAGGGCAGCAGATGAGCAAAGCTAGTAGCCAGTGCTATCTATCTATCTATCTATCTATCTATCTATCTATCTATCTATCTATCGATTCTATCATCTGTCTAATTGACACAGCTATCAATTGTGAAATGGGTTGTGCTACTATAGTTACAACCACTGTCTGGTCATTATTAATGAACACTATAATATAGTAATCCCTATTAAATTGACACACAATGGTAAAGCATGATCTAAAATGCCTTTGCAACATTAAACAACATTCCAATTTACTTCTATTAGCTAATTTGCTTTATTCTCTTGATATTCTTTGTTGAAGAAACAGTAATGCACATGAGTGAGCCAATCAACTGAGGCATATATGTGCAGCAACCAATCGGCAGCTCCTGAGCCTACCTAGGTATTGTTTTCAGCAATGGATACTAAGAGAATGGAACAAATTAGATGATAAGAGGAAAGTTGTTTAAAATTGCATGATCTTTCTGAATCATGAAAAAAAAGAAGTTTCCTATACCTTTTAAGCATGTGTTAAACATGTCTCTACACCCATCCCTTGCCTGTGCTTACTGAGGGCCAGATTACAAGTGTTGTGCTAATGGTAGCGAGGGTCGCAATAAGCAGTAGGACTGAACTAACATTAATTCGAAAGTTAATATTGCAAGTCCATGGTAAATCCTATTTACAAGAGAAGGGTTAGCACGGCATCGCTGTAGTGCAACTTTACATTAGATGGATATTGCAACCGTGCTAAATAGGGTTAAAGGGTTAAAAAAAATCACAAAACACATCCAAAACATTTTAAAATAAATTATTGCACTCATATATACACTTTATGATAAAAAATATTATTTTATTATTGTTAAAAAAGGATATGGTATATGGAAAAGTGTTTGACTGCAAAGGGCTCCAATGTGTGTGTGTATGTGTATATATATATATATATATATATATATATATATATATATATATATATTTATTTTAATATATAGAGTATCTCACAAAAGTGAGTACACCCCTCACATTTTTGTAAATATTTTATTATATCTTTTCATGTGACAACACTGAAGAAATAACACTTTGCTACAATGTAAAGTAGTGAGTGTAAAGCCTGTATAACAGTGTAAATTTGCTGTCCCCTCAAAATAACTCAACACAAAGCCATTAATGTCTGAACTGTTGGCAACAAAAGTTAGTACACCCCTAAGTGGAAATGTCTAAATTGGGCCCAAAGTGTCAATATTTTGTGTGGCCACCATTATTTTCCAGCACTGCCTTAACCCTCTTGGGCAGGGAGAACACCAGAGCTTCACAGGTTGCCACTGGAGTCCTCTTCCACTCCTCCATGACAACATCACGGAGCTGGTGGATGTTAGAGACCTTGCGCTCAGTTTGAGGATGCCCCACAGATGCTCAATACGGTTTAGGTCTGGAGACATGCTTGGCCAGTCGATCACCTTTACCATCAGCTTCTTTAGCAAGGCAGTGGTCATCTTGGAGGTGTGTTTGGGGTCGTTATCGTGTTGGAATACTGCCCTGCAGCCCAGTCTCTGAAGGGAGGGGATCATGCTTTGCTACAGTATGTCACAGTACATTTTGGCATTCATGGTTCCCTCAATGAACTTTAGATCCCCAGTGCTGGCAGCACTCATGCAGGCCCAGACCATGACACTCCCACCACTATGCTTGACTGTAGGCAAGACACACTTGTCTTTGTTCTCCTCACCTGGATGCCGCCACACACGCTTGACACCATCTGAATGAAATAAGTTTATCTTGGTCTCATCGGACCACAGGACATAGTTCCAGCAATCCCTGTCCTTAGTCTGCTTGTCTTCAGCAAACTGTTTGCAGGCTTTCTTGTGCATCATCTTTAGAAGAGGCTTCCTTCTGGGACGACAACCATGCAGACCAATTTGATGCAGTGTGTGGCGTATGGTCTGAGCACTGACAGGCTGACCCCCTACCCCTTCAACCTCTGCAGCAATGCTGGCAGCACTCATACGTCTATTTCCCAGAGACAACCTTTGGGTATGATGCTGAGCATGTGCACTCAACTTCTTTGGTCGACCATGGCGAGACCTGTTCTGAGTGGAACCTGTCTTGTGAAACTGCTGCATGGTCTTGCCCACTGTGCTGCAGCTCAGTTTCAGGGTCTTGGCAATCTTCTTATAGCCTAGGCCATCTTTATGTAGAGCAACAATTCTTTTTTTCAGATCCTCAGATAGTTCTTTGCCAAGAGGTGCCATGTTGAACTTCCAGTGACCAGTATGAGAGAGTGTGAGAGCGATAACACCAAATTTAACACACCTGCTCCCCATTCACATCTGAGACCTTGTAACACTAACGAGTCACATGACACCGGGGAGGGAAGATGGCTAATTGGGCCCAATTTGGACATTTCCACTTAGGGGTGTACTCACTTTAGTTGCCAATGGTTTAGACATTAATGGCTGTGTGTTGAGTTATTTTACACTGTTATACAGGCTGTACACTCACTGCTTTACATTGTAGCAAAGTGTCATTTATTCAGTGTTGTCACATGAAAATATATAATAATATATATATATATACTGGACTGGGTACACATCCTAAGCCACAGCAAACTCCACAGCCCTGAACACTGACAGACAGCTGCAAAGTTCCCAGCAACCCAGGCAGTTAACTTCAGAGCAGCCTGGGTGACAGGCCCACAGGGAAGCATTAGGATGTGTACCCAGTCCAGTCTGTGAGTGCGGTCCATTCCTGTGTTTTGTGTTTACATAGGGGAGGTCACCCTGGGAGGTTTCCAGTTGGTTTATTTGGAAGTATGCATTGTGTGGGTGCTGGTTTAGGGTCTCAGGAAGGGGGAGACCTTGTCGTAGTCCTGAGCTTGATCCTTTGCACCAAATGTAACTGACTTCCCCCAGTTTTGCTTTTAAACATTACTGTGAATCTGCTGGTGAGTGCCAGGTTTTCTGTGTGTTGTGTTGATAATGTTTGTAATGCTTCCCTGTGGGCCTGTCACCCAGGCTGTTCTGGGGTTAACTGCCTGGTTGCTTGGAACCTTGCAGCTGTCTGTCAGTGTTCAGGGCTGTGGAGTTTGCTGTGGCTTAGGATGTGTACCCAGTCCAGTCTGTGAGTGCGGTCCATTTCTGTGTTTTGTATTTACATAGGGGAGGTCACAAAAGCCTGTGTCACCCTGGGAGGTTCCCAGTAGTTGGTTTGTTTGGAAGTATGCATTGTGTGGGTGCTGGTTTAGAGTCTCAGGAAGGGGGAGACCTTGTTGTGTTCCGGGGCTTGATCCTTTGCACCAAATGCAACTGACTTCCCCCAGTTTTGCTTTTAAACATTACTGTGAATCTGCTGGTGAGTGCCAGGTTTTCTGTGTGTTGTGTTGATAATGTTTGTAATGCTTCCCTGTGGGCCTGTCACCCAGGCTGTTCTGGGGTTAACTGCCTGGTTGCTGGGAACCTTGCAGCTGTCTGTCAGTGTTCAGGGCTGTGGAGTTTGCTGTGGCTTAGGATGTGTACCCAGTTCAGTCTGTGAGTGCGGTCCATTTCTGTGTTTTGTATTTACATAGGGGAGGTCACAAAAGCCTGTGTCACCCTGGGAGGTTCCCAGTAGTTGGTTTGTTTGGAAGTATGCATTGTGTGGGTGCTGGTTTAGAGTCTCAGGAAGGGGGAGACCTTGTCGTGTTCCGGGGCTTGATCCTTTGCACCAAATGTAACTGACTTCCCCCAGTTTTGCTTTTAAACATTACTGTGAATCTGCTGGTGAGTGCCAGGTTTTCTGTGTGTTGTGTTGATAATGTTTATAATGCTTCCCTGCGGGCCTGTCACCCAGGCTGCTCTGGGGTTAACTGCCTGGGTTGCTGGAAACTTTGCAGCTGTCTGTCAGTGTTCAGGGCTGTGGAGTTTGCTGTGGCTTAGGATGTGTACCCAGTCCAGTCTGTCAGTGTGGTCCATTCCTGTGTTTTGTATTTACATAGGGAAAGTTACAAAAGCCTGTGTCACCCAGGGAGGTTCCCAGTTGGTTTGTTTGGAAGATGCATTGCATGGGTGCTGGTTTAGGGTCCCAGGAAGGGGGAGACATTGTCATGGTCCTGGGCTTGATCCTTTGGCGCCAAATGTAACTAACTTCCCCCAGTTTTGCTTTTAAACATTACTGTGAATCTGCTAGTGAGTGCCAGGTTTTCTGTGTGTTTATATATATATATATATATATATATATATATCTAGAGAGAGAGAGAGAGAGAGAGAGTGTGAGAGAGAGTGTGAGTTGGTAATTTCAGGCAAATAGCTTGTGCCTAGGTAAATAGTTATTTTAATTTTAAAAACCATTTGCCTAGGCAAAAGACTTGCCTAACTAGTATTCAGGCAAATAGTTTTGCATGTTTCTTTCAGTTTTATTTCAGCTTTCAAAGCCATTTGGCTATGAAACAGGGGCCCAAGCAACCTGGAAAAGTGGGCCCTACTCACCAATAGCTGCCCAGACATTCCCTTAACCCCTTAAGGAACATAGCACTTTTCCATTTTCTGACCATTTGGGACCAGGGCTATTTCTTTTTTAAGACACGAGTCCACGGATCATCTTAATTATTAATGGGATATTCACCTGCTGGTCAACAGGAGGAGGCAAAGAGCACCACAGCAGAGCTGTTAAATAGCTCCTCCCCTCCCTTCCACCCCAGTCATTCTCTTTGCCTACGTTAGTGATAGGAAGAGGTAAAGTGAGGTGTTAGATTAGATTCTTCTATCAAGAGTTTATTATTTTTAAAGTAGTGCCAGAATGTGCTGCTTTGTCCTAGGGTGTAGACGTAGTACATATCAGTCTCTACAAGAGAGCTTTGGTGGTTTTAGAGCAATGGGAACTTGTGGGACATAATTCTCACTGCGCCTCCCATAATTTACTTGCTGCCCTTATCCTTCAGTCTGAGATATTCTTTAACTCAGCATTTTGATTTCCTCAGGTCGATGTGAGGGACAGGACCTCTCAAGCCTGAGAGTTGCCTTGCTGCCAGGCAGAAGTCAAGGTAAGTGCTACCTTAAGTTTCTGGGGATAAGGACTTAGAATTTATTTCAATAAGCACATACTAGATCATAAGGGACTTTTTGAGAAAATAGTTCTTTATGTGGGGACATAATACTTTTTTTCCTATGGGAAAGATTATTGGGCAGTGTAATGGACTGGGGCTGGAGGAAGCTGTATGTTTAACTTACTTTTTTAAACAGGAGTATTCATTAATGGCTCCGGTGGTTTCACAGCACTTAATGTTTACTCGGCTAGGTCACACCTACGATGGGCGGTCCTTCTGTTTTTTTTTGCGCCATTCCATAGCACTTCAGCTCAGAGAGAGTGCGCACGGAGGATTGACCGGTCTGTTCTGGAGTCGCATGAGGAAAAATCATGCGTTGCTAGTGCAGACACGGTGTTTTTTCTGTAAATCAACAGATGCCTCAATTGTTAAACTATTTCAAGTAGAGTGGTAACGGCAGAGTGCAAAAAAGAAGGATTTACCATAAAATTTGGCGTAAATATCTTTATTGGTGTGAATCCAAGGGCTACTCATGAAGTAGAGTTAGGATTCTTAGGATTTTGTCTTTTCTCCAAGAGGGTTTGGAGAAAGGTTTATCGACAAGTTCCCTAAAGGGTCAAATTTCGGCTTTATCTATTTTGTTACACAAACGTCTGGCGGATGTCCCAGATGTTCAATCTTTTTGTCAGGCCTTGGTCAGGATCAGGCCTGTGTTCAAACCAGTTACTCCTCCATGGATTCTTAATTTAGTTCTCAATGTTCTTCAAGGGGCTCCGTTTGAGCCTATGCATTCCTCAGATATTAAGTTGTTATCTTGGAAGGTTTTATTTCTTGTGGCTATTTCTTCTGCTCGGAGAGTGTCAGAACTCTCGGCATTACAGTATGAGTCTCCTCATCTTATTTTCCATGCAGATAAGGTAGTTTTGCTGTAATTTTCCTCTTACTCATTTACTGTACCTACACATATTATATACATTTTTTCTCGCCATTAAATGGACTTTCTAAAATTACCATTATTTTCATCATATCTTATAATTTACTATAAAAAAAAATAAGAGGAAAAAATGGAAAAAAACACACTTTTTCTAACTTTGACCCCCAAAATCTGTTACACATCTACAACCACCAAAAAACACCCATGCTAAAACGTTTCTAAATTTTGTCCTGAATTTAGAAATACTCAATGTTTACATGTTTTTTGCTTTTTTTGTAAGTTATAGGGCAATAAATACAAGTAGCACTTTGCTATTTCCAAACCACTTTTTTTCAAAATTAGCGATAGTTACATTGGAACACTGATATCTTTCAGGAATCCCTGAATATCCCTTGACATGTATATATTTTTTTTTAGAAGACAACCCAAAGTATTGATCTAGGTCCATTTTGATATATTTCATGCCACCATTTCACCGCCAAATGCAATCAAATAAAAAAAATTGCAGACATATATGGCTTTGGCATTGCTTTTTTGTAATTAGAGGGCCGCACACCACACGTGTATTATGCCCATCAGTTAAATGGTTAATTAGGGAGCATGTAGGGTTAATTTTAGCTTTAGTGTAGTGTAGTAGACGACCCATTTTGGTATATTTCATGCCACCATTTTACCGCCAAATGCGATTAAATAAAAAAAATAGTTCACTTTTTCACTGAAATAATTTACAAACAGCCTGTGCAATTATGGCACAAATGGCTGTAAATGCTTATCTGGGATCCCCTTTGTTCAGAAATAGCAGACATATATGGCTTTGGCGTTGCTATTTGGTAATTAGAATGCTGCTAAATGCCGCTGCGCACCACACGTGTATTATGCCCAGCAGTGAAGGGGTTAATTAGGTAGCTTGTAAGGAGCTTGCAGGGTTAATTTTAGCTTTAGTGTAGAGATCAGCCTCCCACCTGACACATCCCACCCCCTGATCCCTCCCACTCAGCTCTCTTCCCTCCCCCACCCCACAATTGTCCCCGCCATCTTAAGTACTGGCAGAAAGTCTGCCAGTACTAAAATAAAACAGTTTTTTTGTTTGTTTAAAAAACAAACATATTCTGCTGCATAGGATCCCCCCTTAGCCCCCAAGCTCCCTGACCCCCCCAAACAGCTCTAACCCTCCCCCTTTACTTTATTGTGCCCCATCTTGGGTACTGGCAGCTTTCTGCCAATATCCAGTTTGCCATAAAATATGGTATGTTTTATAAAATAATTAATACATTTCTGTAGTGTAGCTGCCCACTCTCAATATCCAACCTCCCAGATCCCTTAGCTAAAAATTCCCACCCTCCTCAGTCCTTTCTCCCACCGTATGTAATAAGTGAATTGTGCCATAGTGTAGCGTTCCCACCTGCTCCCGCCTCTGTGCATACGCCCACCCCCATGCACGTACCCGCCCCCTTGCGCAACCCCTGCGGCCCCGCACGTGATCCCGCCCCCTCTTTATACTTGCTCCCATCGATGGCCACCCACCCACCTCCCTGCATTGGCTCCCACCCACCAACGATCGTGGCCATCGATGTCCGATGCAGAGAGGGCCACAGAGTGGCTCTCTCTGCATCAGATGGCTAAAATATGTTATTGCAGGATGCCTCAATATCAAGGCATCACTGCAATAACATGAAAGCGGCTGGAAGTGATCAGGACGTTTTTGTAGGATGTACCCTGTACTTCATTGGTCGTTAAGGGGTTAAAGTGGCCCTGTTCATCAATAGCTAGCTGCCTTGGAAGCCTCAAGTAAAGTGTCTCCTGCTCACCAATATGGGCCAAGGCACCAAGGGAAAATTGCCCTTGCATGCCAATAGGTCCCCAGGTACTCCTGCATAGTGGCCCCTGTTTGCTAATAGGTGGTTACAGTGGCCCCTGCTCACCAACAGACATTCAGGTACTCTAGGAAAGTGGCTCCTGCTCACTAATATGCACCTAAGTACCCCATGAAAGTAGATCCTATTTACCAATAGGTGCCCAGGCAAAGGGGATGCTGCTTGCCAATAGATGCCCAGACATTTAAGAAAAGTGTCCCAAGCTCCTCAATAGGAGCCTAGGCAACAAAGGAAAGTGGCACCTGCTTGCTAATAGTCACCTTGAAATCCTCAAGGAGAGTGGCCCCTGCTAAGCAATGTGTGCCTAGGCACCCCAATAAAGCAGCACCTGCTAATCAACAGGTTCCCAGTCTCCACAGGAAAGTGATCCCTGCTGGGTAATAGGTGTCCCAAGCTCCTCAATAGGAGCCTAGGCAACAAAGGAAAGTGGTACCTGCTTGCTAATAGTCGCATTGGAATCCTCAAGGAGAGTGGCCCCTGCTAAGCAATATGTGCCTAGGCACCCCAAGAAAGCAGCACCTGCTAATCAACAGGCTCCCAGTCACCACAGGAAAGTGATCCATGCTGGGTAATAGGTGCCCAGGCACCCCAGGAAAGTGGTTCCTGCTCATCAATACACACTCAGGCACCCCAGGAAAAAGACCCCTGCTTAACAAAAACACACCCAAGCACCCTAAGAAAGTAACACTTGCTCAATATTAGGCATCCCACCCTGGAGTGTGGCACTTGTTTGCCAATAGGCACCTAGGCACCCAGAAATGTGGCCCCTGCTTGTCAATTGGAAACCAGGCATCCTGAGAAAGTGGAACCTGTCTGCCAATAGGCTCCCAGGCACTCCAGGAAAGAGGTGCCTGCTCAGCAAAACACACACAAGAACCCTGGGAAAGTGGTCACTGCTTACCAATAGGTGCCCAGGCACCCCATGAATGTGGCCCCTACTTGCCAATAGTTGACGAGACACCCCCAGAAAGTGGCCCCTGCCTGCCCAATAGGGGCACGCACCCTGAGAAGTTGGCCACTACTAGCTAATAAGCTCCCAGTCATTGTAAGGAAAATGGCCCCTGCTCACCAAACCCAAGCACCCTGAGAAAGTGGCCCCTGTATGCTAATAGACTCCCAGGCACCCAAGAAAAGTGTCCCCTTCTTGCCAGTAGGCACCCAGCACCCCAAAAAAGTGGCCCCCACTGGCCATTAGAACCCAGACACCCTAGGAAAGTGCCCCCTCCTTAGTAATAGGTGCACAGGCACCCTAAGAAAGTGGTCCCTTCTCACCAATAGGCTAACTGGCACCTTGAGAAAATGACCCCTGCTAGCTAATAGGCTTACAGGCATTCCAGGAAAATGGCACCTGCTCACCAAAATGCAAAGTGACCCCTGATTGTCAATAGGCACCTCAAGAATTTGGTCCCTGCTTGCCAATAGCTGCCTAGGAACCCTCAAGGAAAGTGGCCCTTCCTTATTAATTGTTGCACAGACAACCTAGAAAAGTGGCTTCTGCACATCAGTAGGTGCCCAGGCAACTTGCTTGGGCATGTTTTTGTGAGCAGGCTCCCCTTTCCAGAGGTGCCTTGTTTCCTACTGTTAAGCAGGTACCTAGGCAGATATTGTTAAGCAGGGGCCACTGTTCTTGAGCGTACCTTGGTGACAATTGGCAAGCAGGGGTCACTTTCCCAGGGTGCCTTGGTACCTATTGATGAGCAGGGGCCACTTTCCCAGGGTGACTTGGCACATATTGGCAAGCAGGGCCCACTTTCCAGGGGTACCTGGGTACCTTTTAGTGAGCAGGGAAACACTTTCCTGGGCTGTCTAGGCATCTATTGGTGAGTAGGGGCCACTGTCACCACCTTTTAGCGTGCAAGAGCCACATTCCAGAGTACTTAGGCAGCTATTGGTGAGCAGAGGGACATTTTCCTGGGGTGCCTAGGCACCTATTGATGAGCAGGGGCCACTTTCCCAGGGTGTTTTGGCACCTATTGGCAAGTTGAGCCCACTTTCCAGGGGTGCCTAGGTACTGATTAGTAAACAGAGAACACTTTTACAGTGTACCTGTGTGTGTATTGGTGAGCAGGGGCCTCTTTTCTGGGGTGTCTGGGCATTTATTGGCAAGCAGGGGCCACTGTCTAGACTCTAGAGTACCTGGGCCCTGTTGGTGTGCAGGTGCCATTTTCCTGTGGTACCTGGGCATGTATTGACAGGTTGGGTCCATATTCTGTGAGTGCTTGGGTGCCGATTAGCCAGCAGGGGCCACTTTCATGTGGTGACTGGGAGCCTGTTGATTAGCAGGTGCTGCTTTCCTGGGGTGCCTGGGCACCTATTGCTGAGCAGGGGCCAATCTCCTTGAGGGTTCCTAGAACGAGCAGGTGTCACCTTCCTGGGTTGACTAGGCTCCTATTGATGAGCTAGTGCCACTTTTTAGGAGTGTCTGGGCATCTATTGGAAAATAGGGACCACTTTTCCTGGGTGCCTGGGCACCTATTGGTGAGCAGGGGCCACTTTCCTGGGGGGCTTGGGCATCTATGGGCAAGCAAGGGCCTCTGTCACCATATATTAGTGAGCAGAGGCCACTTTCCAGGAGTACCTGGGCATCTATTAGCGAACAGGGGCAACTTTCTTAGGGTTCCTGGGCATGTATTAGTGGGCAGGGGCTACTTTCCTTGAGGGTTCCTAGATGGCTATTAGTAAGCAGGGACACTTTCCCTGGGTGTCTATTGATAAGCTATGGTCAGTTTCCTGGAGTGACTGGGCACCTTTTAGCAAGCAGGGGCCGCATTCCCAGAACACCTGGGCACTTATTGGTGAGCAGGAGCCAATTTCTTGGGGTACCTAGGTGCATATTGGTGAGCAGGGGCCACTTTCCTGGGGTACCTGGGTGTCTGTTGGTAAGCAAGGGCCACTGCCATCGTCTATTAGCAAGCAGAGGCCTTTATCCAGGAGTATCTGGAGACCTATTAGTTGAGCAGGAACTATTTTCCCTGGGTGCTTTGGTGCATATTGGTGAGCAGGGGCCACTTACTTGAGGGTTCCTTGGCAACTAGCTATTAGTGAGCAGGGGCATTTTCAGCGAATGCCTAAGCAGCTATTGGTGAGCAGGGGCCACTTTTCTAGGCAATTGTTTTAAAAGCTGAAAAAAATGAAAGAAACATGCAAAACTATTTGCCTAAATAATAGTTAAGCAAAAGGCTTTTGTCTAGACAAATGTTGTTTTTAAAGCTAAAATAACTATATGCCTAAGCAAATGCTATTTACCTGAAATTACTACGTGCCTACTATGGACGAGATTACATATGCGGCGTCGCCCGCAAAAGCCGGTGACTCTGTTTTTTATGCGGTTTTGGTATCACATATACGGCATAGCATACAAGTTAGGTGCGTATGTTTTACCCTTCACCCCACATTTTTTACTCCCATAAACTAAAATAGAACTGGCGCGCAATTCGGAATCCAATATACAGCACAAGGACTTGCGCGTGCAGAATTGAGAAAATCTACTCCATTTTCATCTTGCCACACATGGCAGATGCAGCAACCTTTGCACTGACTAAAAAAGCAACGTAACTTTATGGAAGCCTTAACAAACGCATACATTTAAGCAGCATCTCAAATAGTTAAAGGGACAGTATACTATAAAATTATTTCTTTCATGTAAATGACAAGAGTCCATGAGCTAGTGACGTATGGTATATATATTCCTACCAGGAGGGGCAAAGTTTCCCAAACCTCAACTGCCTATAAATACACCTCCCATCACACTCACACCTTAGTTTTACAAACTGTGCCTCCTATGGAGGTGGTGAAGTAAGTTTGTGCTTGATTTCTTCTATGATATGCGCTTCTAAGCATTCTGAAGCCCAATTCCTCTCAGAGTACAGTGTTTGTCAGAGGGATGTGAAGAGAGTATCGCCTGTGGATTTTTATGGTTTCACTCATGGGAAATCTTTTCAAGGGTTCTCTGTTATCGGTCGTAGGGATTCATCTCCTACCTCCCTTTTCAGATTGATAATATACTCTTATACCATTACCTCTGCTGATAGTTTTCAGTACTGGTTTGACTGTCTGCTATATGAGGATGGGTGTCTTTCGGTAAGTATGTATCATTGTTTAAGACACTCTCAGCTATGTTTGGCACTTTATGTATTAATATAAAGTTTTAAATATATGTGTTTACTTATATTTGCCATGAGTCAGGTTTATGTGTATTTCCCTTTGCAGTCTAACAGTTTCAGTATGGGAATTATGTTTTAGGAAGTTATCTTTAATATTTTCTTACCTGGGGTTTAGTCTTTTTTTCCCCAATTTGACTTGTTTTTCCTTACAAAATGCGTAAAAAATTTGGCACAAATTTTCGTCTATAGTGTCAAAAGTTTCATCGTTTCCTGCGTCTTTATTGACGTTGGGTTGTTTGGCACGAAGACGCATTTGTTATGACGCGAGTTGCGTCATTTCCGGATGTTGGTTGGTGCCAAAAAACTTCCCTTTGTGTTGTGCGTCATACTTGGCGCCAAATATTTTTCTGGTTATATTACCCCACTTCCTTATGCTGCTTGCTCTCTTTATATTCTAGAGGGCTATGTTTTTTTCTTTTCTGCCTATTTAGCATATGCATTTTTTCCCATTCCTGAAACTGCTATTTGAGGAAATTGGATATTTTGTTTAAATGTTATTTTTTCTTTTACATTTGGCAAGATGTCTCAGTCTGATTCTGTCTCAGAAGCTACTGCAGGAACCATGCTGCCTGAACACAGTTCTACGAAAGCTAAGTGTGTCTGTTGTAAGCAAGCTGAGATTATATCTCCAGCTATATTATGTAACAGTTGTCATAATAAGCTTTTGCATGCCGATAATGTTTCTATTAGTACTAGTACAGCGTCTGTTGTTCCCTCAACATTTAATGTACATAATATCCCTGTTGATATGAAAAATTATATTGCTGATGCAATACAGAAGGCTATGTCTGCTATTCCACCTTCTAATAAACGTAAAAGGTCTTTAAAAACTTCTCATAAAACTGATGAAATTTGTAATGACCGACAACATACTGAAATATCCTCCTCTGAAGAGGATCTCTCTGGTTCAGGATATCCTACTTCAGACATTGAAATTGGTAAATCTTTTTATCTTTTTAAGATTGAATATATTCGGTCTTTGTTGAAAGAAGTATTGGTTACTTTGGGTATTGAGGAGTCTGGTCCTCATGATAACAAAACCAGTAAACGTTTAAATTCTGTTTTTAAACCTCCTGTGATTTCTCCTGAGGTTTTTCCTGTCCCAGATGCGGTTTCGGATGTGATTGCTAAGGAATGGTCTGAACCTGGTGCTTCTTTTAATCCTTCTTCTAGGTTTAAGAAGTTATATCCTTTACCAGTGGCTAATTTGGAGTTTTGGGAAAAAGTCCCTAAGGTTGATGGGGCTATTTCTACTCTTGCCAAACGTACTACCATTCCTATGGAAGATAGTACTTCCTCTAAGGATCCTTTAGATAGGAGGATTGAATCTTATCTGAGGAAAGCTTATTAATATTCTGGTTATATTCTCAGGCCTGCCATTTCTATGGCTGATGTTGCGGCTGCATCAACGTTTGTGGTTGGATAGCTTAGCACAACAGGAAGCAGATCCTGATTTGTCTAGCATTGTTCGTTTGCTTCAACATGCTAATCATTTTATATCTGATGCTATTTTTGATATCATCAAGATTGATGTTAAATCTATGTCTGTAGCTATTTTAGCTAGAAGAGCTTTATGGCTTAAATTATTGAATGCTGACATGCTATCTAAATCTAGATTACGGAGGCGGAGCCTGGTGCAGCACAGGAATGGAAGCATAGTGGGAGAGCTCCGTGCAGAAAACCAGATAAAGTGGCTAAGAAAGTGATGTAAGTGGCAGAAGAGCGGGCAAAAGACAGGGCAAAGGCAAGAGACACTATCAACAGTGATTTTGGGAGAACCGCAGCTCCTAGGATGTCAAAAAACTCATAACGGAGGTCAGAGCAGAAGCGTCTCAGACGCCATTGTTATAACCCACGTGGCACTGACTTTACTACAGCTAGCGGAGAGCGCATCTAGCTTGAATGGGGTGAGCTGCAGAGGAGCCGGAGGGGACAATACAAGGTATCGCTTCTCTGTGAAAGGTGGAGGTGGCAAAGAGAAAGTGGAGGAGAAGGAAGGACAGGCAACGGCAGCACCTAAGCAACGGAAGCAACAGGTACACATGGAGGCCCGATTCTGATCGGTAACTGAGCTGGGGGTTGCGGTGGCACAAGATGTGGAGAATCTAAGGGGAAGAGACTACAGAGAGAGGCCTGAACAGAAAATTCAAACGGTCCGGTAATATAGAATGACACAGCCCATAAAGGCCTATAATATGTTAAGAGATCCCCTGACTGCACAGAGCTTATTGACACAGAGGGAGAGACTTTTTGTTTTGCCTGGACAACAAGCTAGGTCCCTTTGATTCTTTTATACCCCTTCTGGGCCTTGAAAGTTTATTATGAATTGAAGGGGTCGCTAAGGCAATAAAATGATAAAGAAGAATCTATAAAGAGAATATGGCTATAAATGTATAATAGAGACTTTATGGGAACTCATACTGCCTGCAATACACAGCTGGTCTTTTGAGGCCTCCTCATGCTCCCTTGTTGATAAAAAACACTGGATATAGCTAAGAAGATATTTTAGTGACACTTTGATCTTTTGAAAATATACGTTACTGTGAAGGAGGCAGGTGAAAACCATACTCACTCGCTGGTTAAAGAAAACGTAACCCAGACACCCTATCTATATACAGACATACTGTTATCCTGATCACTATTACACTGCACTCCTTACTTTACAGGGTGACAAAAGCATATCAAGATGGCTGCGAGGAAAGGCTCTAAGGCACCTCTACAAAATAAACAGTCTGCAGCTACTCTTTTTTTCAAGCCTGCGAAGGGAGAAAAGTTATCTGATACTCAAATGCAAGAATCAGATGAAGAGAGGGAGGAGATGGAGGGAAACAGGGATGGAGTGGAAGACTCCAGGCCCTTAACTAAAGCTGATCTGGATCATCTAGTCTCCAAGCAGGATATTAACAGTAATTTTGAGAGACTGCTAGAAAAAATGGAATCCTTGCAAAACTCTGTAACTAACAGTATATCAGAATTAAAACAAGAGATAGTTGATCTGGGGTCAAGAGTAAACTCCTTAGAGGAAAGCGGTGATACTATGGTAGAAGATCTAAATGCAGTAACAGATAAAGTCACTTCTCAACAATCTGAAATAGAAGAAATATACGATAAACTAGAGGATCTAGAGAATCGTAGCCGAAGATCTAATCTCAGACTAAAGGGTATACCGGAAACAATAGGCCCTAAAGAGTTAAATGCTTATTTGTCAAACCTCTTTCGGAGCATTACTGGCTCAGGAGGGGACGAGAGTTTCCAAATGGAAAGGGCGCATAGGGCACTTCGGCCCAAACCTAAGGGGGATGAGCCACCCAGAGATGTTATTATCAAGATGTTACGCTTCCAAGAACGGGAAGAGATACTTGCAGCAGCCAGAAAGAATCCCACTTTTAAATATCAGGGGAACATCATCCAGTTTTTCCAGGATTTATGCCTAAGGACTTTACAAAGAAGAAGCTCCCTTAGACCGCTTACATCCCTGTTGAGGAAAAATCAAGTGCCATACAGATGGGGCTTCCCTTTTGCTCTACACATAACCTGGGAAAACAGGACATTTTCTATTAGGGACCCTCAGGAGATCCTAGAAACATGTCGTAGATTGAAGCTAGATCCCCCGGCTGACCTACAGCAGGAAACAACCTCTGATCATTCTACTCAGGGGGGAAAGCCTCGTCAGAAACAATGGTCCAAGATTCCGGAAAAGAAGCGAAAGACCTAAACACTCTAGACCCTGCAGAAGGTTCAATTGTCTGAAGAGACAACTCTTTATTTTTGTATTTTTGACCCTGGTATCCCCTTCTCTGGGATCACAGCTCAGCTGATACAGAGGAACTTGCCTGGACTTATTGGGACCTGTAAGATCATATACCAAGGGTCAGATAAGTATGATCACAATGAGCAAATGTTTTGATTTCTAGGTATTGCTTGTGACTGGATTTTGAGAATTGGAAGGGGTTGGAGGAGTATCAGTCATTATGTGCCTTATCCAGAAGACCACCTACGCAATCGGGACAATTATATTTGGTAATAAGGACATTTCTTAATGTTGTGTGCAACTTTTCCCCCTGACAGGTTTCAAGCTGAGACAAGTCACCACAAGATTTGTTATTTGTCACTCTTTGAAATATGTTTTCTAACCAGAAATGCCATCGCAATTGCCATGTTTTGTTCTCTTTCTCTTTTAATTCTTGCCTATTCTCAAGATATTTACTGAGCCATAATGCTGAAGTGATGTTGTAATCTGCACTCAGGTATAATATGTGTTGGTTCCCGGATGGGAATGACATAGTTTATGTTGTTATGTTTGAATTTCTATGTTATTTAATTTTTATTCTTTTTTGGTTAAACCAGGTGATTCCTAAAAGGTTTGAAGGAAGGAATTTGAGGAAGTATTGTAACATGAGGGTAACTCAGGTATTAAAGAATAATGGTAGAAAGGGGGTCCTTTGGGACTCAGACAGAGTTGATGAGACAAATTACATAGGGAGGATAGGGGGGGAGGCGAAAAAGATTACTGATGGCACATAATATAAAACTAATCTCTCATAATGTCAGAGGACTAAACACAGATACTAAAAGACGCACAGCCATGACACAATATCTGAAGTCTAATGCAAACATTATATTTCTTCAGGAAACGCACTTTCTGTCCCAGATGATCCCAAGATATTGGACTCAAAGGTTTTCACAACATTTCCACTCAACGACAGACTCAAAAAAAAGGGGGGTGACGATTCTACTACATAACTCTTTGGACTTTATACTGGATAGTGAAATTAGAGATACTGAAGGTAGGTTTGTGATAGTGAGAGGCACTATTCAGAACACTAAAATCACTCTTTGCAATGTATATGCACCCAATGAGACACAGAATGCCTTCTTTGAAACAATTTCGCAACATCTCACCCAGTGGTCACAGGATAGAATAATCTTGGGAGGGGATTTCAATGTCACTATGACCTCTTTCTCGGAGGGGGACACTAAGGGGCTATCGAGTAAACAACACCGTCACAATGCAATAGTTAAGTCAATTAGGGAGTCGATGGGAGCACATAATCTTATAGTCTCATGGGAGGCGGTGGGCAATTCCAAACATGAATACACATACTACTCACCGGCACACAATTCCTACTCCACCTTAGATTATATTTTTGTGAGTCAAATACTGACCCCTAATCTGATTACATCAAGTACGCAGTCATGCGTGTGGTCTGACCATTCACTAGTAATTTTAGAGCTAGCAGGGATTTTAAATTTCTTAAGACCAAGATCATGGACGTATAACCCAACGCTCCTTAAAAACCCAGCAATATTGGAGAGAATAAAGATAGCACTAGGAGAATATTGGCAAGTAAATACGGGGACTACAAGTAACCCAATAATGATTTGGGCCGCTCACAAACCGGTGTTGAGGGGATTGCTTATTAAAGAGAAATCGATGGTCGTGAGACACTCAACACATTTAGTGAACACACTTCAGAGAGAGGTAGAGACACTGGAGCGGGAACATAGGCGAACCCTTTCCTCGGGAATATATAGATCTCTTCAGACTAAACGTAAAGAATTGGCCACAATCTTAAATGAGAATTCTGTCCGTGCTGCACTGCGGTTGAAGGCACACTACTATGTGTATGCAAACAAGCCAGATAAATATCTGGCATATAAATTAAGGGAGAGAACCAAACTCTTTGCAATACCTTCTTTACACACACAGGGGGGGACTCCCACTTCAAATCCCCAAGAGATAGCCGAAACCTTTGCTCAATATTATGAGAATCTCTACGATGGGAAGAAGGTGGCTGGGGGGGATCTAGATCGGCAGACAAACAACCTCCTGGGACAGGCTAGATTACCACAGATTCAAGACTCGGATCTGGCCATTTTAAATGCAGAGATTACGGCTATGGAAATACTGACAGTAATTAGGGACCTCAAAACGGGAAAAGCGCCAGGACCAGACGGACTAACAGGGGAATATTATAAATTATTTAGAAGAGAGCTGCTACCCCATATGTTGACCTTCTGTAATGGTATACTAGCGTGGAGGGAACTACCTCGGGATATGTTAAGAGCCAAGATAGTGGTGATACCTAAAATAGGGAAAAACCCAAAATACTGCCAAAATTACAGGCCCATTTCCCTGATTAACACAGATCTCAAAATCTTCACAAAAATTATAGCTAACAGACTTAAATCAATTCTACCAGCATTAATCCACAAAGACCAAGTGGGGTTCATTAAAGATAGGGAAGCCCCAGACAATGTGAGGAGAATTCTAACCCTAGTAGATTACTTAAAGCAGACTAAGACTCCATCACTACTTTTATCACTTGACGCGGAAAAGGCGTTTGATAGGGTAGACTGGACCTTTATGTTTAAAGTCTTAGAAAACATGGGTTTTAAAGGAGCATTTATAAAGGCACTTACAACCATTTACTCAAGACCGACGGCAGTGGTGGGAGCAGCAGGATATATTTCAAGACCCATTGATATTTTAAACAGAACCCGTCAAGGGTGCCCACTCTCGCCACTCCTGTTTGCCATTAGTATAGAACCACTTGCAGCGCTTATTAGGCATTCGATGGATATATCAGGGGTGAGGGTGTCCAATGACGAATATAAATTGACACTATTTGCAGATGACATTTTGCTGACATTGACCAAGCCTCTGATCTCTCTACCTAATCTATATGACATTTTGGGAAAATGTTCAGACATTTCGGGCTATAAGATTAATCTAGATAAATGCGAAGCCTTACCCATTTGTCTTCCATCACATACCCAAAAGTCGATTGAGCTAAACTTTAATCTCACATGGGCAAAAACCCACATTACCTATTTGGGAGTCAAGATTAATAGTGCATTCTCTGAATTGTATAGAATGAATTATGTCCCTATTTATAAAGCCATTAGGAGAGACCTAAACAATTGGAAAAAGGGGAGATTTTCGTGGTATGGGAGACTTTCGGCTATTAAAATGAATGTCCTACCCAGGATTTTGTACCTTTTCAGAGCTCTGCCGGTTGGGGTCCCCCTGGCCGATCTAAATGCCCTACAAACTGATTTATTTCGATTTCTAAGGGGGGATGGGAAAGCGAGAATAGCGGCACAACTGTTAAAACAGCATAGACAGATAGGGGGAGTGGGAGTCCCGAACCTAGTGGATTACTATCATGCCTCCAGGCTGGCACAATCTGTCATCATGGAGAAAAACTTTCAGGGGGTTCTCTGGCCAAAAATTGAAGCAGATATTGAAGGCAGCGACAATCCGGCAGATATATTATGGGATCCCTTATGGAATACCAAAAAACTTGCATATAGGTCACCGGTAACATATGAATCTATACACATCTGGCATAAGATAACCAAACAGATGGACTTATTTAACCCTCACTCTCTATTGACACCCTTAAAACTTTTACTGCCAGTCGAACTTAGAAAAGCAGTGGGAAAATGGGAAAATAAGGGCCTCTATAGGGTCGCAGATTTTCTAGATGGGGAACTAATATCTACCTTTAATCAGATCAGAGAGAAGATCCAACCACACACATTGAACTGGTTTCTCTACTTACAGATTTCATCAGCTATCTCAAAACACATGACTGACAGACTTAAGCAACCCTTGACTTCTATGGAAAAGATATGCAGCACACAAGCCAGAGGGAAACACGTGATTTCTCAGATATACTTGATATTGCAAAGAAAGAAGGCCATCCTTAAGACTCCTTTAATGGAGAGATGGGAAAGAGAGGTAGAGGAGGTGAAAGAACAGAAGACATGGGAAAAGATCCTGTCAGAAGCAGGGAAAGGCATGCTTAGTGCAGATATGAAGGAAAACTGTTTGAAGGTGGCCTTTCGTTGGTATCTTACACCAGAAAGGACGGCTCACATTCAATCTGTAAATAGTGCTTTCTGCTATAGAGGATGTGGTAGGAGAGGGACGTACAGACATATGTGGTAGGACTGCCCAAAGGTTCAACCATTATGGGATAGGCTCTCGAGGCTGCTCAGTGACACATTAGATGAAAACATTGAACTAACGATAACTCAGGCAATTTTACATGAGAGGGTGGGCTCGCTGAACTCAGCGATCAACACTTTTATTAGGACCCTTTGTACTTGCTTACGCATCTGTATAGCTAGACATTGGAAGGTGGGAGCACCGAGATGGACAGAAGTTTTAGATAAAATAAAAGATACATATACAATGTCAGAATTAGCAGCTTGGGCGCAAGGGAACACTGAGCAGTTTCAAAAAATATGGTTCTATTGGATTCTGAAAGGCTGCACTCGACCACACACCACTCAGGACAGAGATGAATGAGAGTAATCAAGACAGTAGGGGAGATAAGATATTTGTAGAGGAAATTCGAAGTTAGGGGACAGACCGGGTCTGGAGATACCTGACTTGCCTGACTGAGATCGTAATATGTTGATAGTAATTTTTCTTTTTCTTCAACAGAAATATTATTTGAGAGATGTCTAGAGAGCATGGAATCACCTGGTGGGAAGGGGGGATGGGAGGTTGGGGGAGTTAAGTTTGTTATTTTTAATGTATTGTTAATAATCTGCTCATGTTAAGGGGAAGGTGACTCTACTCAAAGCAGACCAGTCTTGAGGTGAAAGTAATACTTAATATATGTGCAGAGAAAACACAAGGTGGTAGGCGGGACATACGTGTATAAAATGAGTCATCTTCACCCGGTACTAGTGCTTTGTATTTTGTGTTTCAAAAATTCAATAAAAAATATTTCAACTAAATCTAGATTACTATCTCTATCTTTCCAGGGTAATTATTTATTTGGTTGTCAGTTGGATTCTATTATTTCCACTATCACTGGGGGGGAGGGAGTTTTTTTGCCCCAAGATAAAAAATCTAAGGGTAAATCTAAAGCTTCTAATTGTTTTCGTTCCTTTCATCAGAATAGAGAACAGAAAACCACTCCTTCCTCTAAGGACTCTGGTTCCAATTGGAAGCCATCTTCAAGTTGGAATAAATCCAAGCCTTATAAGAAACCAAAGACAGCCTCCAAGACTGCATGCAGGTGTGGCCCTCAATCCAGTTCAACTGGTGGGGGGCAGATTGAAATTATTTCAAAACATTTGGGCAGATTCTGTTCAGAATCAGAGCATTGTCTCTCAATGGTATGGAATAGGTTTCAGAATAAGACTTCCTGTGAGAAGATTCTTTCTCTCTCACGTTCCAACAAATCCTGTGAACGCTCAGGCTTTTCTAAAGTGTGTTTCAGATCTGGAGCTTTCAGGGGTGATTATACCAGTTCCGCTTCAGGAACAGGGTCTGGGTTTTTAATTTAAATCTATTCATTGTCCCAAAGAAAGAAAATTCATTCAGACCAGTTCTGGATCTGAAGTTTTTTAATTGTTTTGTAATGGTACCAACTTTCAAAATGGTGACTATAAGGACTATTCTGCCTTTTGTTCAGCAAGGCCATTAGACTTACAGGATGCTTATCTTCACATTCCGATTCATCCAGATTACTATCGGTTTCTGAGATTCTCTTTTCTAGACAAGCATTACCAATTTGTCGCTTTTCCATTTGGTGAAGCGACAGCTCTAAGAATCTTTTCGAAGGTTCTCGGTGCCCTTCTATCTGTAATCAGAGAGCAGGGTATTGCGGTGTTTTCTTATTTGGATGATATCTTGGTACTGGCTCAATCTTTTCATTTAGTAGAATCTCACACAAATCAACTAGTGTTGTTTCTTCAAAGGCATGGTTGGAGGATCAATTTACCAAAGAGTTTCTTGATTCATCAGACAAGGGTCACCTTGTTTAGGTTTCCAGATAGATTCAGTGTCCATGACTCTGTCTTTAACAGACAAGAGACAAATGAAATTGCTTTCAGCCTGTCGAAACCTTCAGTGGCTATGTGCATGGAAGTTTTAGGTCTCATGACTGCAGCATCGGACGCGATCCCCTTTGCTCATTTTTATATGAGACCTCTGCAGCTTTGCATGCTGAATCAATGGTGCAGGGATTATGTTTAAATATCACAATTGATATTCTTAAATCCCAGCATTCTACTCTCTCTGACTTGGTGGTTAAACCATCATCATATTGTTCAAGGGGCCTCTTTTGTTTATCCTTCCTCGACTGTAGTCTCAACAGATGCAAGTCTTTCAGGTTGGGGAGCTCTCCACATTGATGTCTATGGGGAAATTGTGCATGAGCGCGTACAACCAGCTCACCGCTGTCTTAAGCAGCGCTGATATTGGAGTGCAGTATGGAGCTCAATTTTGCTCTACGCTCACTTCTTGCCTAATAACGCCAGGTTTCTGAAAACCTTTAATACCAGCGCTGTAGGTAAGTGAGTGGTGAGAATAACGTGCAAGTTAGCAACGCACCCCTCTTACCGCAAAACTCGTAATCTGGCTGTACGTTAGCAATGAGGAAGTTACTATGTATTTACCATGGGTAGCAAGTATAATGGGTGTGTTTTTAATTAACCAATTATGTAAGGGTTAGCTCTTTAAATATCTGTTGTATTTACTGTCACATATGGTCTATGATTACGGCGAAATACCGCCGAAACGTGTAAAACTGTGAACTTACTTACTACCACAGTATCTCCTGCTCTGCTATTTTTTACTTTGACTCCAATAAAGATTGAACACATTTTTTACAACAAGGGTCTTTGTTGCTTTTTTGGAACCCTGTTTGTTTGCTATTTGTAGGTACTCTGACACAGGTACAAGATAGCTAGGGAACTTAGCCTTTCTTCTTTATGACACACTTTTTTCTTTTTTTCAGGTTCCTACCTGCCCTATTCTTATCATGGCCTATTCTTACCAGGTAAGACCGATGCCCTTCAGTGCCCTCTGTCAACTCTGGAGAACTATTAATTGCACTTTTAAAGAAATAGGTGCCTGGACCTTTAAGAAAACCGCTAACTGCACTCTATGGTTCTATTATATAGAGGACACTCCAGTGGGGCAGGGAAGTAATTTTTTTTATAGGGGAAATGGGTAGTATATGCTTGGTGCACACTATAAAACTTTATCAGACTTAAAATAGCTGAAGCCTTCTCTAAGGCACTGGCTTCTCTCCAGGCAGTAGCCACACACCCTCAGCTTCCCAGTCTTTAATTTTCAGTACTTAGCTACTCCAAAGGGAAGAATATACAAGGCATTCAGTTTCATTCCTTTTGCTCCACAAGAGATCAAAAGTCCTTCTCTACTCAGAAGTCTGAACCCTCCAAGCCAGCCTGGAATCCTGGTTCTTTATGAGCAAAGAACAATCAGTCCAAGAAGTCAAACACCAATACTAAATCTGCATGAAGGTGCGGCCCCCAGGCCAGAATCTGCTCTGTTAGGGGCAGACTGAGTATTTTTCAGAAGGCCTGTTTCAGGTCAGTCCAGGATACCTGGGTTCAAAACATAATTTTCCAGGGCTGCAGGATAGGCTTTCAGTCCAGGCCTCCATGAGGATGATTCCATCAGCATCTGAAATCTCTAAATTTAACAACATGGAGGTTGAACACTTAGTTTTGAGACATGGAGGTTTCTCAGATTTGGAAGACTTATTTTGAGTGGTGTTCTTTCAGAGGGTTTTCTTGCTATTTCTTTAGGATTCCTAGAATCCTTCTGTTTTTACAGGATGGCCTTGACAATGGTGTGTCTGCTAGTTTCCTAAAAGGTAACATTTCTGCTTTATCTGTTCTTTTTCAAAGGAAGTTGGCTAAACTTCCTGATGTTCAGGCGTTAGTTAGAATTAGGCCAGTTGTAAAACCTATTTCTTCACCCCTGAATTGGAATCAAGTTATTTCTGTATTACAAGATCCTCCTTTTGAACCAATGCATTCCATTGATATCAAACTGTTATCTTGGAAAGTACTTTTTCTATTAGCAATCTCTTCAGCAAGGAGAGTTTCTGAGTTGTGATTCTTTATTTCTAATTATTCACAAGGATAAGGCTGTAGTTTGTACTAAATATGATTTTCTTCCTAAGGTTGTTTCTATGGAAAATATCAATCAAGAAATTGTTGTCCCTTCATTATGTCCAGATCCTGCTAACTTTAAGGAACGGCTATTATATAATCTTAATGTAGTCATGGCTTTGAAGTTCTGTCTCCAAGCTACTAAAGATTTCAGACAAATTTCTAGTTTGTTTGTTCACTATTCTTGGCCTCTTGGCTCAAACAAGTGATTCAAAATTCTTATTTTGGTGGCAAATCACAGATCATTCTACAAGAGCAGTTGAAACATTGTGAGCTTTTAAAATATATGGAGCAAATTTGCAAGTTGCAACATGTTCTTCTCTGCATACTTTTTCCAAATTTTAGCACTTTGATGTTTTACAAGAAGTTTTTGGCATGAAAACCATCTGGCCACAGTGTCGGCTAAATAGGAACTGCCAGAAAAATTGTCCCACCATTTCTATAACATAGACCATCTGCTTTGGTATTAATCCCATATGTTATAGTGGACTGTGGACCATCATCATTTTACAAAAAATAAAATTTATGCTTACCTGCTAAATTCTTTCCTTTTGAAATGATGATGGTCCACAGACCCTGCCCATTTAAATTTTTGGGCATCAGTTCTAATGACACCTCTACTCACCCTGTTTTGTCATTCTAAACTGTCACCTAGATTACGAATTTTGTGTTACGGTGCGGTACGGCTTTTAACGCTAAAAAATTGGCCATTGCGCTGGAATGGCCAGGAACGCATATTACGAGTCGTGTCGGTATAGCTGTAACGCAAGCATTTTAGCCTGTAATGCAACGTCCATTCCTGACTCAAGAAATTACGTTTTTGTGTGGGACTTTCATAGCACCAGTATTACAGGTTGTGTGTTCAGGCTAAAATGCTTGCATTACAGCCTATACAGACACGATTCATACCACCATCTGAGAGCGGTAGTTATGGATTTTGTGTAACAAAAATGTTTCACAAAACTCATAACTAAACTTTTACAAAGTACACTAATACCCATACACTACCTATCAACCTTTAAACCGCCACCCTCCCACATCGCAAACACTATATTAAACCTATTAACTCCTAATCTGCCACCCAACCACATTGCCAACACTATTTAAATATATTAAAGGGACAGTCTAGTCCAAAAAAAACTTTCATGAATCAGATAGGGCATGTGATTTTAAACAATTTTCCAATTTACTTTTTTTTTTTTTATAACTTTTTATTGACCATAACAGAATGCAATTCCATACATTTAAAGTCACAGAGGCAGAAGAAAAAAAAAGATAAACCATATCACACAATGGTTCCAAGGAGTTATACAGTTAATTCTTGCATTATCGTTAATTACAAACTTCAATAAACATTTATATGAAAAAACAAAACAAATGCTATTACCAGTAAACTTACAAAAAAACTTGCATTAACTTGCATTCCGTATGGTATTTTCCTTGATAAATAAAACTAAAACAAAAAAAAACTAGGAAAATGAGAAGAAAAAAAAAAAAAAAAAAAAAAAAAAACAAGCCTCCACCCCTCTAAGCCTCCCACCACCCCCAATTCTACTCTTGTCATTAATCAGGGAATTCGCCGTTTGCTATGGCGGTTTCCATATAGATAGAACCCTTAAATGGAGAAATGATTTGTTTTTGTATTTCTGTAGGGAAACTGTAGATTATGCTTTTCCATTTATAGAAGAATTGTTTAATTCTATGCTCTGAATCTATTGATGTATCCATTTGTTCTAGGATTAATTGGTTTTTGAGTTTTTGCATAAATTCTTTCAGGCTTGGAACTCTATGCGATTTCCAATGTTTCAAGATCAGTAATCTACCCGTAATGATTAGCGTATTTAATTGGCGGATATTTTTATATGCTAAATCCTCCTGGTTTATTAAAAAGAAGATGTGCTTATCATTAAATTGTATCTTGCTTTGATTTATTTTGCTTGCCCAGTTTGTTATTTTAAACCAGAATTTTTAAATTTTTGTACAGCTCCAGAAACAATGATCTAAGTCAGCATTAATAGTTTTACATTTGTGACAGCGTGCCAATGTTTTGTCCCATCTAGCCTTTACTTGAGGTGTAATATAAACGCGATTTATAATTTTCGTGTGTGATTCTCTCCACGAAGAAGCAATTGTTGCTCTATCTACCAGATTAAAACTACTCTGTATTTTTTCAGTTGAAACTTGCCAAATGTCTGCTATTCTTTGAATGTTGCGCTGTCCATACGTGCTATTAATTATTTTGTAGATGGTTGAAATGCTATACTTCCCTGCCCTAAAGAGAATTATGGCTGGGTCCATTTTATCCCATGTCTCTACCATTATATTTGTCTGTAATATTCCCTGGAGATAGTGTCTTATTTGCAGGTATGCGTAAAATTCTTTGCTTGTTAACTCAAATTCCTGCTGTATTTGAAAGAAAGACTTACAGACCTTTAGGTCATCCTCTATTAGTTGATTTGCCTTAATTAATCCTTTCGCTGTCCAGTTTTTAAAAATTTTAGATTCTATTCCTGGTGTAAAATTAGGGTTTCCTTGAATAGGAAGGTATTTTGAGTAAGTTGCTGATATGTTTAGTTGTATAAGAATGTTTTGCCATGCCTTAATTACCATTTGTATAGCCGGAAACTGTTTAATCTTATGTGGATATTTATCGATAGTAGTATGAAACAGAGCGCAAAGAGAATATGGGGCTACCAAAATCTCTTCCAGGGGTAAGACCGTATAGTGGTCCGTCTTTGCTAGCCAATCCAGTGCAATCTTCGCGATACAGGATAAGTTATAAGTCTCAATATCTGGTAAGGCACAGCCCCCGTCTCTTCTAGAAAAAGAAAGTTTTTTAAGTGACTGTGGGGGGTAGTTATCAACGTGTCAACTTTCCTGCCTTCGCCGGCCCAATACGCCCGTCTAAGCTCGCCTCACATCGCCGCCGCGGACCTGAAAAAATTCGCCTAAGTTATCAAATAAAGCTGTCAAAAAGCTGCGCACCAAGTACGGGGCGATGAGCAGCGGACTGTGAGAGTTATCACTCATCCGATCTCGCTGCTCTTCGGCTTTTTCCCAGCTTTATTGCTAGCCTGTCACTGAGCACTCACACTAAACTGCACTGTTCCACCCCCTATACCGGCGCCCCCGGAACCCCCCGCAACTAAATAAAGTTACTAACCCCTAAACCGCCGCTCCTAGACCCTGCCGCAACTCTGATAAATTTATTAACCCCTAAACCGCTGCTCCTAGACCCTGCCGCAACTCTGATAAATGTATTAACCCCTAAACCGCCGCTCCCGGACAACGCTGCCACCTACATTATACCTAGTAACCCCTATCCTGCCCCCCCTATACTGTCGCCCTCTATAATAAAGTTATTAACCCCTATCCTGCTGATCCCGCACCTCGCCGCAACTAAATAAATAGTTTAACCCCTAAACCGCCGCTCCCTGAACCCGCCGCAACCTATATTAAATTTATTAACCCCTATCCTGCCCCCCTTACACCGTCGCCACCTATAATAAATTTATTAACCCCTATCCTGCCCCCCACTACACCGCCGCCACTGTAATAAAATTATTAACCCCTAAACCTAAGTCTAACACTAACCCTAACACCCCCTAACTTAAATATTAATTAAATAAATCTAAATAATATTTCTATTATGAACTAAATTAATCCTATTTAAAACTAAATACTTACCTTTAAAATAAACCCTAATATAGCTACAATATAAATAATAATTATATTGTAGCTATCTTAGGATTTATTTTTATTTTACAGGTAACTTTCAATTTATTTTAACTAGGTACAATAGCTATTAAATAGTTATTAACTATTTAATAGCTACCTAGCTAAAATAAAGAGAAATTTACCTGTAAAATAAAAACTAACCTAAGTTAAATTACACCTAACACTACACTATACTTTAATAAATTATTCCTATTTAAAACTAAATACTTACCTGTAAAATAAACCCTAAGATAGCTACAATATAATTAATA
The DNA here is from genome assembly GCF_027579735.1 of Bombina bombina. Lineage (NCBI taxonomy): Eukaryota > Metazoa > Chordata > Amphibia > Anura > Bombinatoridae > Bombina > Bombina bombina. Next base: position 765,658,155 of record NC_069503.1, on the reverse strand, counting down.
ATTACATTGTAGCTATCTTAGGATTTATATTTATTTTACAGGTAACTGTATTTATTTTAGCTAGTTAGAATAGTTATTAAATAGTTATTAACTATTTAATAACTACCTAGCTAAAAGAAATACAAAATTACCTGTAAAATAAATCCTAACCTAAGTTACAATTAAACCTAACACTAGACTATCATTACATTAATTAAATAAATTACCTACAAATAACTACAAATAAATACAATTACATAAACTAACTAAAGTACAAAAAATAAAAAAAGCTAAGTTACAAAAAATAAAAAAAATAAGTTACAAACATTTTAAAAATATTACAACAATTTTAAGCTACTTACACCTAATCTAAGCCCCCTAATAAAATAACAAACCCCCCAAAATAAAAAAATGCCCTACCCTATTCTAAATTAAAAAAGTTCAAAGCTCTTTTACCTTACCAGCACTTAAAAGGGCCATTTGTGGGGCATGCCCCAAAGAATTCAGCTCTTTTGCCTGTAAAAGAAAAATACAACCCCCCCAACATTAAAACCCACCACCCACATACCCCTAATCTAACCCAAACCCCCCTTAAATAACCTAACACTAATCCCCTGAAGATCATCCTACCTTGTCTTCACTCAGCCAAGCAGCGATGGAACCGAAGAGGAGACCCGGAGCGGAAGAAGTTATCCTCCAAGCGGCGCTGAAGAAATCTTCCATCCGATGAAGTGATCCTCCAAGCGGCGCTGAAGAATTCTTCCATCCAGGCGATGTCATCTTCCAAGAGGCGCTGAAGAAATCTTCTATCCGGGCGATGTCATCTTCAAAGCGGGGTCTTCAATCTTCATCCCGCCGACGCGGAACATCCTTCTTTACCGACGGACTACCGACGAATGAAGGCTCCTTTAAGGGACGTCATCCAAGATGGCGTCCCTTCAATTCCGATTGGCTGATAGGATTCTATCAGCCAATCGGAATTAAGGTAGGAAAAATCTGATTGGCTGATTGAATCAGCCAATCAGATTCAAGTTCAATCCGATTGGCTGATCCAATCAGCCAATCAGATTGAGCTCGCATTCTATTGGCTGTTCCGATCAGCCAATAGAATGCGTGCTTAATCTGATTGGCTGATTGGATCAGCCAATCGGATTGAACTTGAATCTGATTGGCTGATTCAATCAGATTTTCCCTACCTTAATATGTAGTATTGAAAACCAAGTACGCTGGGCCGGAAAAGTGCCGAGCGTACCTGCTAGTTTTTTGATAACTAGCAAAAGTAGTAAGATTATGCCGCACTTGTGTGCGGAACATCTGGAGTGACGTAAGAATCGATCTGTGTCATACTGAGTCCGGCGGATCGAAGTTTACGTCACAAAATTCTACTTTTGCCGGTATCTAGGGCTTGATAACTTAGGCGAATCAGCCTCGCCACAAATATGCTGCGGAATTCCAGCATATTTGAGGTTGACGGCTTGATAACTAGGCCCCAAAGCCCGTCTTTTCTTGTCCCACAAAAATTGGATACAAGCTTGTTTATACAATTTAAGATCCGGCTTTTTTTATCAAAATAGGTAAATTTTGCATTAAATATAGCAATTTGGGAAACAGCAACATTTTGATTAAGTTAATTTTGCCAGTCAGGGTGAGTTTAAATTTTGCCCATTTTTCCATATCATGTTTTATTTTATGAAAGATTGGGGGGGTAATTGAGATCATACCAATCTTTAAAATTAGTCGAAAGTTTAATACCAAGATAGGTAAAAAAACCTTTTGCTTCCTTAAAAGGAGAAGTTTGCACTGAGTTCTTATTTTTACATAGCCAAAAGATTTCTGACTTTAAGGAGTTGATTTTGTAGCCAGAAAATGTGCCAAATTCTTGTAATATTTTATGTAAAATTGGTATAGATTTTTTTGTGTTGGCGGTTAGAACTAATAAATCGTCAGCATATAATAATGTCGTTACCCGCCTTTTATCTATCTTGATCCCTTCCACATCTTTTCTCAATATTATGGCGAGGGGTTCTAGTGCCAGGTTAAACAAGTAGGGGGACAATGGACATCCCTGTCTAACCCCTTTATATATAGGGAAATATTTCGAAAGAGTATCATTTATTATGACGGCAGCGGTAGCTGACTTATATATTAAAGAGGTGAATTGGAGAAAGGGGCCCTTGACTCCATACTTTTTTAGTGCTGTAAAAAGATGATCCCATATAATGGAGTCGAAGGCCTTCTCTGCGTCAATTGTTATTAATGCTGCATCTGGTCCTGATAAACCATCGCCCATATCTATTTTTATTTGAAAAAGGTTAAGTATTAACTCCAGTTTACGTAAATTGCGTGTACAGCTTCTACCCGGTATAAAACCTACTTGGTCTTTATGTATTAATGATCCAAATAATTGGTTAAATCTGTGAGCTATTATAGACACCAATAGTGATATCGGTCTATACGACCCTACCTCTTCTGGATTTTTATTTTTTTTCAAGATCAACACTATTAGAGATGCGGCAAAATATTTGGAACACACCGTATTTTCAATAAAGTATTGGTTAAACAAGGAAGTTAGTAAAGGTGTTATGTCTTCAGAAAGAATTTTGTATAGTTCTGCTGGGATCTGATCTGGACCCGCGGCTTTGTTAGCTGCTAATTTTTTAATTGCATTGGTGACTTCCAAGACTGTGATAGGGGAATTTATTTCATCTAACCTTGCTCGCTCTAACCTTGGCAGTTGTAATTTGCTCCAAAAATTATTTTTGATTTGTGTATTAACTGGTGTCTCCACATAGACCTCCTGAAAATATAGAGATATAAAGTTTTGGATTTCTTTAATGTTAGTAATTCGCCCAGATGGGGTCTTAATAGAGCCAATAGTATCCCTCTTTTTTTTAGATTTGGTTATATTAGCTAAGAATTTCCCAGCTTTTCCGCCATGCCTATAAAAAAAGAGCCTTTTTTTAAGGTCATCTTGCGCAGTTTTTTGCGCTAGAAATATTTCTCTTTCTTTTTTAGTTTTTTGATAGGTTTCCCATTGTTTTCTAAAGGGGTTGCTAATATATAAATTGTATGTATTACGTAAGCGTGAAGCCAGTTCAATATCTCTAGCCATAAATTTCCGTTTTTGTCTTACCAAGTAGGCTTTGATTTCACCTCTTATCACAGCCTTAAAGGTCTCCCATACAATTTCCAATTTTATTCCTGGAGTTGCGTTGATCTGCATAAAATCTAACCATTTAATTCTTAACCATGTCTTGAATTGTGTATTTGTCATTAAATACCTGGGAAAAAAAACCTACTTAAATTACTTTCTTGTGCATTTTTTAGTTTAAGGTTAAGTGTGATGATTGCATGATCTGATAGGACTATTTCTTGTATCTCAGCCTTCATTTCTAGACTTAATAATTTCTCGCTTACCAGGAAATAGTCTATCCTAGATATCGTACAGTGTGCATATGATTCACATGTGTATTTCCGCAAATCTGGGTTTTGCACCCGCCAAATATCTTTAATATTTAATGGATTACAAAAATTCTTAAATAATTTAATTTCCTGCTTGCTATTCCTGTTTAATGATGGTTTAAGCCTGTCCAAACTGGGGTATTTAACTAAGTTAAGATCCCCTGCTATAATCAAATTTTCTGTAGAGCTAAATAGTAACTTGGTCTGCAAGTCTGCCCAAAATGGTTTGTCTACTTTATTAGGACCATAGATATTACACAATGTGATCTTCATCCCTGAGATTTCAAGCTGGATTATCAAGAATCTTTCTTCTGGATCTAGCTCCTTTCTTAAGATTTTGTATTGTAATTTTTTGTGAAACAAAAATGCTACTCCCTTTTTCCTACTAGTACATGGTGTGCCCACTACTTCTCCCACCCAATCACACCTTAGTTTATGCAATTCAGCCTCTTTCAGGTGCGTTTCCTGAATAAATTCCACGTCTATTTTATGCCTTTTTAGCTGGGCTAATATTCTTTTGCGTTTTATAGGTGATGAAATGCCCCCTACATTCCACGAAGCTAAATTAATTGAATTACTCATTTATATATAAAAATTGAATCATCCCTTTATACAGAAAATAGACATAGCTTGCATAGCTAACTCTATAAATAGCTAGGAGCAAGTGGGTGGTGGGGGGGAGGGGTGAGACAAAAAAAAAAGGGATAAAAATAAAATATTTGAGCAACATCAGACAATTTACCCGGAGGGTGGGTCAGTTTCAACATAATCAGCATAAATTTAGCAAATAATTCAAGAAAACAACTCATGCAGCAAATTCCCATTCACAGTAAAATAGATTTCATTTTGGCAAATTCTCTAACTTCCTCTAGCGAGTTGAGAACCTTATTTTCGCCATCTGTTAGGATTTTAATTTATGCAGGGTAAATAACCGTAGCTTTTATACCTGCCTGGATTAACTTAGTACATAACGGTGTTATTTCTCTGCGTTTTTGTAATGTCTCAACTGAGTAGTCTTGAAACATTAATATAGATTTGCCTTCTAGCGAGAATGGGATATGCTGCCTGTATTGTTGCATTAGTTTTACCTTGTCTTTAAAATTAAGAAACCTAGCTATAATTGGCCTGCTCTTGACTGTCCCATCTGGTAGTGTTTTAACTGAGCCCATGCGATGTACTCTCTCTATCACCAATGGCAAATTTTCAGGTGCTATTCCTAACTTCTGTGGTATAACCATTGACATAAGATTGTCTAGATCTTGATACTCTTTTGTCTCTGGTATCCCAAGCAGTCTAACATTATTCCTACGGGTGCGATCTTCTAGATCATTTAGTTTGTCTTGTAAATTTGCTATATGAACACCCTGATCCCTTACTACTTGATCCTGAACTAACTTGGCATCTTCTAAATCAGAGATACGTTGTTCTGCCTCGTTTAATCTTAGGGTAAATTGTTTAATTTCTGTGGTTAAGTTGTTTATATCCATTTTAACTTGTTCAAACTGCGGTAGCATAAGTGCAGCAATCTGCTTTACTATGTCCTGTGTATCAGTGTTATGGGCATCTATATTCATACCTGCTGTAGTTATATTCCCTAGGTTGTCTGTGCTAAGTCTATTTTTCCTGTCTCTTATCTTGGCCGGCATATTTGGTGATTGTGATTTGTAATTGGTGATAAATTTCTCCATGTAAAAGAGCGTGAAGAAAGGTGATGCGTGTGGCGAATGATTGCGTATAGCAGTGTAAAGAAAAATTAAAAAAAAAAATTAAATAAATAAAAAAAAAAAAAGATTTTTTTTTAGTTATAGTGTTGAGTACTCTATACGGTGGGGGTATATGTGAGAATTGTTAAGGTTTTTTTTTTTTTAACTTAAGAAGTGTCTTATATAATTAGTTAATAATATGCATGAGTTGATAATGAATTATATACTTTGTGGACGGTTGTCCGTGCCTGTGAGATTGTAAAAAAAACAAAGAAGAAATCTTTTACAAGGATAGTTCAGCTAATTACATTCTAGACATTCATCTTGAGATAACTTGGTAAATTATAATTCTTTTGTGGCCAATATTTAAACACTCTATGTTAAGAAGCAGAACAAATAGCCCAACAAGCAACTAACCAACATAAACAGAGAATATCTAGGCTTAGGCCAATTTGTAGCACGTAACAAGGAAATATTAACTTTGGCCTTAATTACCTATGCTTGTTACTATAGATATCAATTTTGCATATTAAGTAGCTTAATAATAAAAAACAATGTAAATAAACAGTTATCCAGCTGACCTCTGTAAATATAAACTACTGCAAAAAGGAAAAAATTGGTGAGAAAAATCAGAAAACACCACAAAGGGAGAACAAGAGCCACAGTTCATATCATTTATGCAGTGTCTATAGCTGTGGGTATCCTACAGTGTGCTGCCTTACCCAGTTAATGGAGGGGGGAGAGTGTTTGGTAGTACCTTGCAAGAATATTATCAATTGGTAACCGTTAGCCACTCTTTGTCCCTAGAAAGAAGACTCACAGATGGTAGCTGAGGACACTGTGATTTAAATAGATAAGTCAATAGCCGCTTTTGGACCACCCTTAGTTCATTTTTCTACTTTACTGAAGTATCTCTTGACTGTATTTATGTTGCCAATCATCAGATAGACTCCTCTCTTATGTCAGGCTCCTCTGCAACTGACAAAGTTAAAGAAATAGCCCCAGAGTTCAACTGAGCATGTGCAGTTCAAATTATAGACTGTGTTCGCTTTACTTTACTTTGCTATAATGCTAGTAACCCTCTCTAGTTTACTTTACCAGAGTCCACATATTTTCGGCGGGGGACCACACAGCGGATCACACAGTGCTCTCTCACCTTGCCAGGCCTTCCAAATGTAATGATACCCCACCCTGGCTTGTCTTCCCAGAGTCCACAATCGTCGCGGGGGGGAATCTCACAATAAGGTATAGAATCTGGGATATTACCGCTGTTGATAGGCACCGTTGCTGTTAGCTCCTGCAGCACTACATCTCCCGTAGTCCAGCTGCGTCCCACTGCGGTCTGTATGCGCCTCAGCTGAATGGTGTTGCACTATGGTGGTGAAATACTTGTACCCGTCTCCATCGTCAATGCTGATGCAGCACAACAGTCCCAGGCGCGGGGACCTCCATACGCCTGTAAGTATGACCGGGAACTGTGCAGGCGAGCTCCGATTAGAAGCTCCAATATCCGAGGGCCCTGAAAGGAAAAAGCCGGCCCCAAGGAATTGCCTGCAGGTGTGTAGATTCTCTGCGGCTTCGCTCTCTCCCACTAGAGTCCGCACACGCTGCTGATGCGTGCGTCACCGCCCCTTCCGGTCAATATGTTTAGTTCTTTTCCAATTTACTTTTATCACCAAGTTTTCTTTGTTCTCTTGGTATTCTTAGTTGAAAGCTTAACCTAGGAGGTTCATATGCTAATTTCTTAGACCTTGAAGGCCACCTCTTAAGAATGCATTTTAACATGTTTTTCACCACTAGAGGGTGTTAGTTCATGTTTTTCATATAGATAACACTGTGCTCGTGCACGTGAAGTTACCTGGGAGCCATCACTGATTGGCTAAACTGCAAGTCTGTCAAAAGAACTGAAATAAAGGGGCAGTCTGCAGAAGCTTAGATACAAGATAATCACAGAGGTAAAAAATATATAAATATAACTGTGTTGGTTATGCAAAACTAGGGAATGGGTAAACAAAAGGGATTATCTATCTTTTAAAACAATAACAATTCTGTTGTAGACTGTCCCTTTAAACCCTAATCCACCGCTCCCCGATATCACCAACACTAATAAAAGTTATTAACCCCTAAACCGCCATCCCCCCACATCGCTAACACTATAATAAAGTATTAACCCCTAAACCTCCAGCCCCCACATCATAACTACTAAACTAAACCTATTAACCCCTAGACCACCAGCCCCCCTCACATCGCAAAACACTAAATTAAACTATTAACCCCTAAACCTAACACCCCTCTAACTTTAAATTAAAATTACAATATAACTATATTTAAATAAATAAAAACTTACCTGTGAAATAAAGATAAACTATAACTAATACTATAAATTAACCTAACATAACTATTCTAATAAAATAAAAATACTAACAATTATAAATCTAACACTACGAAAATTTTTTCTAAAATTACAAAAAATAATAAACACTTAATTACGAAAAATAAAAACCACTAAGCTTCTAAAATATAATAAACAAAATTATAAAAAATAAAAACAATTACACCTAATCTATAAAAATTAAAAAGCCCCCCAAAATAAAAACACCCCCTAACCTACAATAAACTACCAATATTCATTAAAAGGGCCTTTTGTGCAAATACAAAATCCCCCAACTGTAAAACCCCCCACCCAACCAACCCCCCAAAATAAAAAGACCTAACTCTAAAAAATCCTAAACTACCCATTGCCCCTAGAGGGGCATTTGTATGGGCATTGCCCTTAAAAGGGCATTCAGCTCTTTTTCACTTCCCTTAAAAGGGCATTCAGGTCTTTTACAAGTGCCCATCCCTAATCTAAAAAAAAAACCCACCCCCCCAAAAAAAAAAAATCCTGACATCCACCTTCATTCATCCCGGGGATGTCTTCTATCTTCATCCCGGTAGCGCTGTGCGGAGCTATCTTGGAAGTGTTCAAAACAGCCAATAGGATTTCAGAAACTCTCATCATATTGGCTGATTTGAATTTGAAGAATCAAATCAGCCAATAGGCATGCAAGGTACGCTATTTTGAAACTGATACCTTGCTTCAACTACAATGACCATATGAGGAGGATGCTCCACGCAGGATGGGATCCACTTCCAGAATAGCTCCACTCCGTGCCGCGGGAATGAAGATAGAAGACGTCCCCAAGATGGATGAAGGTGTCGACGCCTGGATGAAGACTTCTCGCCGCCTGGATGAAAATGGATGTCCGGACTTCAAGAACCGTGAGTAGATTTTATGGGGTTAGTGTTAGTTTTTTTGGGGTGTTTTTTTATTTAGATTAGGGATGGGCTGATTGCCCTTTTAAGGGCAATGCCCCTTTAGGGGCAATGGGTAGTTTAGGATTTTTTAGAGTTAGGTTTTTTTATTTTGGGAGGTTAGTTGGATGGGTTTACTGTTGGAGGAGACTTTGTAATTTTTTTTACATGTAAAAGAGCTGTTTAACTTAGGACAATGCCCTACAAAAGGCCATTTTAAGGGCTATTGGTAGTTTATTGTAGGTTAGGGGGTGTTTTTATTTTGGTTGTGCTTTTTTATTTTTATAGGGCTATTAGATTAGGTGTAATTGTTTTTATTTTTGATAATTTCGTTTATTATTTTTGTAAGCTTAGTGTTTTTATTTTTCGTAATTTAGTGTTTATTATTTTTTGTAATTTTATATATTTTTATTTTTTTCATAGTGTTAGGTTTTTTTAAATTTGTAATTTAGGTTTTTAATTAGTAGTATTTTTTTTATCTTAAATTTATAGTTTAATGTTAGGTTTATTTTTATTTCACAGGTAAGTTTTTATTTATTTAAATATAGTTATATTGTAATTTTAATTTAAAGTTAGGGGGGTGTTAGGTTTAGGGGTTAATAGTTTAATTTAGTGTTTTGCAATGTGGGGGGCTGGTAGTTTAGGGGTTAATAGGTTTATTTAGTGGCAGCGATGTGGGGGGCCGGAGGTTTAGGGGTTAATAGGTTTATTTAGTAGCGGCGATGTGGGGGCCAGAGGTTTAGGGGTTAATAGGTTTATTTAGTAGCAGCTATATGGGAGGCCAGAAGTTTAGGGGTTAATCATTTAATTTAGTGTTGGCAATGTCGGAAGCGGCGGATTAGGGGTTAATAACTTTTATTAGTGTCGGCGATGTCGGGGGCAGTGGATTAAGGGTTTTTAGACTTGGGGTTTATGTAAGGGTGTTAGGTTTAAACATAACTTTTTCCCCCCATAGACATCAATGGGGTTGCGTTAGGGAGATTTTTCTTTCCACACTTTGGCCTAGATTTGGAGTTTGGCGGTAGATGGGCTGTTAACGCTCCGCTGGCTTTTTTCTGGCCGCACCATAAAATTAACTCTGGTATCGAGAGTTCAAAAAAATGCTGCGTTAGGCTCCAAAAAAGGAGCGTAGAGCATTTTTACCGCAAATGCAACTCTCGATACCAGAGTTGCTTACGGACGCGGCCAGCCTCAAAAACGTGCTCATGCACGATTCTCCCATAGGAAACAATGGGGCTGTTTGAGCTGAAAAAAAACCTAACACCTGCAAAAAAGCAGCGTTCAGCTCCTAACGCAGCCCCATTGTTTCCTATGGGGAAACACTTCCTACGTCTGCACCTAACACTCTAACATGTACCCCGAGTCTAAACACCCCTACCCTTACACTTATTAACCCCTAATCTGCCGCCCCCGCTATCGCTGACCCCTGCATTATATTATTAACCCCTAATCTTCCGCTCCGTAAACCGCCGCAACTTACATTATCCCTATGTACCCCTAATCTGCTGCCCCTAACACCGCCGACCCCTATATTATATTTATTAACCCCTAACCTGCCCCCCACAACGTCGCCGCCAGCTACTTACAATAATTAACCCCTAATCTGCCGAGCGGACCTGAGCGCTACTATAATAAAGTTATTAACCCCTAATCCGCCTCACTAACCCTATCATAAATAGTATTAACCCCTAATCTGCCCTCCCTAACATCGCCGACACCTAACTTCAATTATTAACCCCTAATCTGACGACCGGAGCTCATCGCTACTATAATAAATGGATTAACCCCTAAAGCTAAGTCTAACCCTAACACTAACACCCCCCTAACTTAAATATAATTTAAATCTAACGAAATTAATTAACTCTTATTAAATAAATTATTCCTATTTAAAGCTAAATACTTACCTGTAAAATACATCCTAATATAGCTACAATATAAATTATAATTATATTGTAGCTATTCTAGGATTAATATTTATTTTACAGGCAACTTGGTAATTATTTTAACCAGGTACAATAGCTATTAAATAGTTAAGAACTATTTAATAGTTACCTAGTTAAAATAATAACAAAATTACCTGTAAAATAAATCCTAACCTAAGTTATAATTAAACCTAACACTACCCTATCAATAAATTAATTAAATGAAATACCTACAATTACCTACAATTAACCTAACACTACACTATCAATAAATAAATTAAATACAATTGCTACAAATAACTACAATTACATAAACTAACTAAAGTACCAAAAATAGAAAAGAACTAAGTTACAAAAAATAAAAAAATATTTACAAACATAAGAAAAATATTACAACAATTTTAAACTAATTACACCTACTCTAAGCCCCCTAATAAAATAACAAAGACCCCCAAAATAAAAAAAAGCCCTACCCTATTCTTAATTAATAGAGTTAAAAGCTCTTTTACCTTACCAGCCCTGAACAGGGCCCTTTGCGGGGCTTTCCCCAAGAAAATCAGCTCTTTTGCCTGTAAAAAAAAACATACAATACCCCCCCCCGACATTACAACCCACCACCCACATACCCCTAATCTAACCCAAACCCCCCTTAAATAAACCTAACACTAAGCCCCTGAAGATCTTCCTACCTTGTCTTCACCATCCAGGTATCACCGATCCGTCCTGGCATCCGGTGCTGAAGAGGTCCAGAAGAGGCTCCAAAGTCTTCCTCCTATCCGGCAAGAAGAGGACATCCGGACCGGCAAACATCTTCTCCAAGCGGCATCTTCGATCTTCTTCCATCCGGTGCGGAGCGGGTCCATCTTGAAGCAGCCGACGCGGATCCATCCTCTTCTTCCGGCGTCTCCCGACGAATGACGGTTCCTTTAAGGGACGTCATCCAAGATGGCGTCCCTCGAATTCCGATTGGCTGATAGTATTCTATCAGCCAATCGGAATTAAGGTAGGAATATTCTGATTGGCTGATGGAATCAGCCAATCAGAATCAAGTTCAATCCTATTGGCTGATCCAATCAGCCAATCAGATTGAGCTCGCATTCTATTGGCTGATCGGAACAGCCAATAGAATGCGAGCTCAATCTGATTGGCTGATTGGATCAGCCAATCGGATTGAACTTGATTCTGATTGGCTGATTCCATCAGCCAATCAGAATATTCCTACCTTAATTCCGATTGGCTGATAGAATACTATCAGCCAATCGGAATTCGAGGGACGCCATCTTGGATGACGTCCCTTAAAGGAACCGTCATTCGTCGGGAGACGCCGGAAGAAGAGGATGGATCTGCGTCGGCTGCTTCAAGATGGACCCGCTCCGCACCGGATGGAAGAAGATCGAAGATGCCGCTTGGAGAAGATGTTTGCCGGTCCGGATGTCCTCTTCTTGCCGGATAGGAGGAAGACTTTGGAGCCTCTTCTGGACCTCTTCAGCACCGGATGCCAGGACGGATCGGTGATACCTGGATGGTGAAGACAAGGTAGGAAGATCTTCAGGGGCTTAGTGTTAGGTTTATTTAAGGGGGGTTTGGGTTAGATTAGGGGTATGTGGGTGGTGGGTTGTAATGTTGGGGGGGGTATTGTATGTTTTTTTTTACAGGCAAAAGAGCTGATTTTCTTGGGGCATGCCCCGCAAAGGGCCCTGTTCAGGGCTGGTAAGGTAAAAGAGCTTTTAAATTTATTAATTTAGAATAGGGTAGGGAATTTTTTTATTTTGGGGGTCTTTGTTATTTTATTAGGGGGCTTAGAGTAGGTGTAATTAGTTTAAAATTGTTGTAATATTTTTCTTATGTTTGTAAATATTTTTTTATTTTTTGTAACTTAGTTCTTTTTTATTTTTTGTACTTTAGTTAGTTTATGTAATTGTAGTTATTTGTAGAAATTGTATTTAATTTATTTATTGATAGTGTAGTGTTAGGTTTTATTGTAGGTAATTGTAGGTATTTTATTTAATTAATTTATTGATAGGGTAGTGTTAGGTTTAATTATAACTTAGGTTAGGACTTATTTTACAGGTAATTTTGTTATTATTTTAACTAGGTAACTATTAAATAGTTCTTAACTATTTAATAGCTATTGTACCTGGTTAAAATAATTACAAAGTTACCTGTAATATAAATATTAATCCTAAAATAGCTACAATGTAATTATAATTTATATTGTAGCTATATTAGGATTTTTTTTACAGGTAAGTATTTAGCTTTAAATAGGAATAATTTATTTAATAAGAGTTAATTAATTTCGTTAGATTATAATTATATTTAAGTTAGGGGGGTGTTAGTGTTAGGGTTAGACTTAGCTTTAGGGGTTAATCCATTTATTATAGTAGCGGTGAGCTCCGGTCGTCAGATTAGGGGTTAATAATTGAAGTTAGGTGTCGGCGATGTTAGGGAGGGCAGATTAGGGGTTAATACTATTTATGAGAGGGTTAGTGAGGCGGATTAGGGGTTAATAACTTTATTATAGTAGCGCTCAGGTCCGCTCGGCAGATTAGGGGTTAATAAGTGTAGGCAGGTGTCGGCGACGTTGAGGGGGGCAGATTAGGGGTTAATAAATATAATATAGGGGTCGGCGGTGTTAGGGGCAGCAGATTAGGGGTACATAAGGATAACGTAGGTGGCGGCGCTTTGCGGTCGGCAGATTAGGGGTTAATTATTGTAAGTAGCTGGCGGCGACGTTGAGGGGGGCAGGTTAGGGGTTAATAAATATAATACAGGGGTCGGCGGTGTTAGGGGCAGCAGATTAGGGGTACATAAGTATAACGTAGGTGGCGGTCGGCAGATTAGGGGTTAAAAAAATGTAATCGAGTTGCGGCGATGTGGGGGGACCTCGGTTTAGGGGTACATAGGTAGTTTATGGGTGTTAGTGTACTTTAGGGTACAGTAGTTAAGAGCTTTATAAACCGGCGTTAGCCCAGAAAGCTCTTAACTCCTGCTATTTTCCTGCGGCTGGAGTTTTGTCGTTAGAGCTCTAACGCTCACTTCAGAAACGACTCTAAATACCGGCGTTAGGAAGATCCCATTGAAAAGATAGGATACGCAATTGACGTAAGGGGATCTGCGGTATGGAAAAGTCGCGGCTGAAAAGTGAGCGTTAGACCCTTTAATCACTGACTCCAAATACCGGCGGTAGCCTAAAACCAGCGTTAGGAGCCTCTAACGCTGGTTTTCACGGCTAACGCCGAACTCTAAATCTAGGCCTTAGGGTGTTAGTTTTTTTTCTAACACTCTCTCCTCATTTATGTCTATGGAGGAAAGCGTGCACAAGCACCTCAAATCAGCCCTTGGATTTTGTGCGATATGGAGCTTAACACCACCATATCGCACGCACAAGGAGGATTTTCAGTCACTCGTAACGGCAGCGATATGGAGAGATAAATAACGCAACTTTTTTGGCTTTAGTTTCACACCCTGTTTAGCGCATAACTTGGAATCTAGGCATTTGTTTCCTATTCTCTAATCGGCTATACATTAAACTTAGAGAGTGATGGGAGGTGGGAGGGATTTTAAAATCTTGTATTGGTTTTTGACCTCCTCCTAGTAGCAGGAAATATATCCCATATGTTCTGGAGTAGAGATGTGAAATTTTTGTTTCGTTAAAAATAAATTTCTCTTGTAAGATGTATCGAGTCCACGGATTTATCCATACTTGTGGGATATTCTCCTTCCTTACAGGAAGTGGCAAAGAGAGCACCCACAGCAGAGCTGTCTATATAGCTCCTCCCTTAGCTCCACCCCCCAGTCATTCTCTTTGCCTACTCTAAGTACTAGGTAGGGCAGAGTGAGTGTGGTGACAAAAATGTTAGTTTTTTATTTCTCAAGCAAAAGTTTGTAATTTTAAATGGTACCGGTGTGTACTATTTACTCTCTGGCAGAAAAGGGATGAAGATTTCTGCAAGGAGGATGATGATCTTAGCACTTTGTAACTAAGATCCACTGCTGTTCTTACAAGGGCTGAAGAGTACAGGAAAGCTTCAATTGGGGGAACGGTTTGCAGGCTAAACTGCATTGAGGTATGTTCAGTCTATATTTTTCTAGACAGACTGTGTTAATTCTAGAAAAGGCTGGCAATATCCCCATGAGGGAAGGGTAAGCTGTATTCAGACACTTGGATAGGAATATCAGCTTGCATGAAGGGCTCATTAGTTACTGGTGACACTGATAGGAAAAAAGTTTTTTGTTTATTCAGTAAAGATGCAAATATAACGTTTTTTGGAGGGACTTTAAGGGGTCATTGTGGCTTGTTTTGGGGTTTTTTAACCCACATGGTTAGTTAAGAAACACTCTGATGTGTTTCTGATAGGCCTCAAAACATCGAGTGAGGTGGGAGGGGCCTATTTTCGCGCCTCAGTTGCGCAGTTTCTTTTCCTCAGAGTCATCTAACTGATTCTCCAGAGGTTCCTGCTGTGTTTGAGGGCTGTAAAAGAAGTTTTTTCCCCACAAATAGTTCCTAAAGGGCAGGTAGGCGCCACAGCAGAGCTGTGGCAAGGTGCTGAAAGTCTTTTTTACCGGTTCTGACGTTTTTTCCAATCCGGGTTTTCTATTAAGGGTTAATTGTTTATTTGCATAGCTGTGCAAAGTTACTAAGGCTTAATGATACTACTGTAAAAATTTCGTTGAGTTTACTGCTTTTTTACACTGTTTTGCAGAATTTGTGCAGCTTTTTTTCTCTTAAAGGCACAGTACCGTTTTATTTCTAAGTGTTTTTTACTTTGATTACAGTGTTTTCCAAGCTTGCTTGTTACATTACTAGCCTGTTTAACATGTCTGACACCAAGGATAATCCTGGTTTAATATGTTTGGAAGCCATTGTGGAACCCCCTCTTAGAATGTGTCCCAATTGTACTGATATGTCTATAAACTATAAAGAACATATATTAGCACTTAAAAATAGAGCAATAGATGATTCTCAGTCAGAAGTAAATGAGGGTTCGCCATCTAGCTCTCCCCAAGTGTCACAACCAGTAACGCCCGCACAAGTGACGCCAAGTACCTCTAGTGCATTGAATTCATTTACTTTACAAGACATGGCCACAGTTATGAATACAACACTCACAGAGGTTTTATCCAAACTGCCTGGTTTACAAGGAAAGCGGGACAGCTATGGGTTAAGAAAGAATGCTGAGCTGTCTGACGCTTTAGTAGCCGTATCTGATATACCCTCACAATGCTCTGAAGTAGGGGTGAGGGATTTGTTATCTGAGGGCGAAATTTCTGATTCAGGAAAGACGCTCCCTCAGACAGATTCTGATATGACAGCCTTTAAATTTAAGCTTGAACACCTCTGCTTATTGCTCAGGGAGGTATTAGCGACTCGAGATGATTGTGACCCTATAGTGGTCCCAGAGAAATTGTGTAAAATGGATAAATACTTAGAGGTTCCTGTTTACACTGATGTTTTTCCAGTCCCTAAGAGGATTGTGAATATTATTGCTAAGGAGTGGGATAGACCAGGTATTCCGTTCACTTCCCCTTCTGTCTTTAAGAAAATGTTTCCCATATCTGACACCATGCGGGACTCGTGGCAGACAGTTCCTAAGGTAAAGGGAGCTATTTCTACTCTGTCTAAGCGTACAACTATACCTATTGAAGACAGTTGTGCTTTCAAAGATCCTATGGATAAAAAATTAGAGGGTCTCCTGAAGAAAATTTTTGTTCATCAAGGTTTTCTTCTCCAACCTATTGCATGCATTGTTCCTGTAACTACTGCAGCTGCTTTCTGGTTCGAGGCTCTAGAAGAGGCTCTTCAGATGGAAAATCCATTAGAGGAGATTATGGACAGAATTAAGGCCCTTAAGTTGGCTAATTCTTTTATTACAGATGCCGCATTTCAACTGGCTAAATTAGCGGCAAAGAATTCAGGTTTTGCCATTTTAGCACTCAGGGCGTTATGGCTTAAGTCCTGGTCTGCTGATGTGTCATCTAAATCTAAACTTTTGAACATCCCTTTCAAAAGAAAGACCCTATTCGGGCCTGAACTGAAAGAGATTATTTCAGACATCACTGGAGGGAAAGGCCATGCCCTCCCTCAGGATAGAACAAATAAGATGAGGACCAAACAAAATAATTTTCGTTCCTTTCGGAACTTCAAGGGTGGTCCCGCTTCAGCTTCCCCTGCTGCAAAGCAAGAGGGGAATTTTGCCCAATCCAAGTCAGTCTGGAGACCTAACCAGGCTTGGAACAAGGGTAAACAGGCCAAGAAGCCTGCAGCTGCTTTCAAGACAGCATGAAGGGGTAGTCCCCAATCCGGGACCGGATCTAGTAGGGGGCAGACTCTCTCTCTTCGCTCAGGCTTGGGCAAGAGATGTTCACGATTCCTGGGCTTTAGAAATTGTGTCCCAGGGATATCTTCTGGAATTCAAAGACTCCCTTCCAAGGGGGAGATTTCACATTTCTCAATTGTCTGCAAACCAGACAAAGAGAGAGGCGTTCTTACGCTGTGTAGAAGACCTACATACCATGGGAGTGATCCACCCAGTTCCAAAAGAGGAACAGGGGCTAGGGTTTTACTCAAACCTAATTGTGGTTCCCAAAAAAGAGGGAAAAACAGTGGCTCAGTGTATGGAGGTAATCGGACTCATGGTAGCGGCAATGGACATAGTTCCTTTTGCCCGCCTACACCTCAGACCACTGCAGCTATGCATGCTCAAACAGTGGAATGGGGATTATGCAGATTTATCTCCTCAACTGCATCTGGACCAGGAGACCAGAGATTCTCTTCTCTGGTGGTTGTCTCAGGACCACCTGTCTCAGGGAATGTGTTTCCGCAGGCCAGAGTGGCTCATTGTAACGACAGATGCCAGCCTGCTAGGCTGGGGTGCAGTCTGGAACTCCCTGAAAGCACAGGGCTTATGGTCTCGGGAGGAATCTCTCCTCACGATAAACATTCTAGAACTGAGAGTGATATTCAATGCACTTCAGGCGTGGCCTCAGCTTGCTGCGGCCAAATTCATCAGCTTTCAGTCGGACAACGTCACGACTGTAGCTTATATCAATCATCAAGGAGGAACAAGGAGTTCTCTAGCGATGATGGAGGTAACCAAGATAATCCAATGGGCAGAGGATCACTCTTGCCATCTCTTAGCAATCAACATCCCAGGAGTAGAGAGCTGGGAGGCGGATTTCCTAAGTCGTCAGACTTTTCATCCGGGGTAGTGGGAACTCCATCCGGAGGTATTTGCCCAGCTGATTCAGCTATGGGGCACACCAGAATTGGATCTGATGGTGTCCCGCCAGAATGCCAAACTTCCTTGTTACGGGTCCAGGTCCCGGGATCCCCAGGCGGTACTGATAGATGCTCTAGCAGTGCCTTGGTCCTTCAATCTGGCCTATGTATTTCCACCGTTTCCTCTCCTCCCACGTCTGGTTGCCAGAATCAAGCAGGAGAGAGCTTCGGTGATTCTGATAGCACCTGTTTGGCCATGCAGGACTTGGTATGCAGACCTAGTGGACATGTCCTCGGTTCTACCGTGGACTCTGCCAATGAGGCAGGACCTTCTAATCCAAGGTCCATTCACGCATCCAAATCTAATTTCTCTGCGTCTGACTGCTTGGAGATTGAACGCCTGATTCTATCAAAGCGTGGTTTCTCTGAGTCGGTCATTGATACCCTGATTCAGGCTAGAAAGCCTGTCACCAGGAAGATCTATCATAAGATTTGGCGCAAATATCTTTATTGGTGTGAATCCAAAGGTTACTCATGGAGTAAGATTAGGATTCCTAGAATATTGTCTTTTCTCCAAGAAGGATTGGAGAAAGGATTATCAGCTAGTTCCCTAAAAGGTCAAATATCTGCTTTGTCTATTCTGTTACACAAACGTCTGGCAGATGTCCCAGACGTTCAAGCATTTAGTCAGGCCTTGGTCAGAATCAAGCCTGTATTTAAATCTGTTGCTCCGCCATGGAGCCTAAACTTAGTTCTTAAAATTCTTCAAGGGGTTCCGTTTGAACCTATGCATTCCATGGATATTAAGTTTCTATCTTGGAAAGTTTTATTTTTAGTAGCTATCTCTTCGGCTCAAAGAGTTTCTGAGCTATCTGCTTTACAGTGTGATTCACCCTACCTTGTTTTCCATGCAGATAAGGTGGTTTTGCGTACCAAACCTGGGTTTCTTCCTAAGGTTGTTTCTAATAGGAATATCAATCAGGAGATTGTTGTTCCTTCACTATGTCCTAATCCTTCATCAAAGAAGGAACGTCTGTTACACAATCTTGATGTGGTTCGTGCTTTAAAGTTCTACTTACAAGCAACTAAAGATTTCCGTCATACATCTTCATTGTTTGTTGTTTATTCTGGTAAACAGAGAGGTCAGAAGGCTACGGCTACCTCTCTTTCCTTTTGGCTGAAAAGCATCATCCGTTTGGCCTATGAGACTGCTGGACAGCAGCCTCCTGAAAGAATTACTGCTCATTCTACTAGAGCTGTGGCTTCCACATGGGCTTTTAAAAATGAGGCTTCTGTTGAACAGATTTGTAAGGCGGCTACTTGGTCTTCGCTTCATACTTTTTCCAAATTTTCCAAATTCTATACTTTTGCTTCTTCGGAGGCTATCTTTGGGAGAAAGGTTCTACAAGCAGTGGTGCCTTCCGTTTAGGGTACCTGTCTTGTCCCTCCCTTCATCCGTGTCCTAAAGCTTTGGTATTGGTATCCCACAAGTATGGATGAATCCGTAGACTCGATACATCTTACAAGAGAAAACATAATTTATGCTTACCTGGTAAATTTATTTCTCTTGTGATGTATCGAGTCCACGGCCCGCCCTGTTTATTAAGACAGGCAATATATTTTTTATTTAAAAACTTTCAGTCACCACTGCACCCTATAGTTTCTCCTTTTTCTTCCTAGCCTAATGACTGGGGGGTGGAGCTAAGGGAGGAGCTATATAGACAGCTCTGCTGTGGGTGCTCTCTTTGCCACTTCCTGTAGGGAAGGAGAATATCCCACAAGTATGGATGAATCCGTGGACTCGATACATCACAAGAGAAATACATTTATCAGGTAAGCATAAATTATGTTTTTTGTTTCTTTCATGTAATTGGCAAGAGTCCATGAGCAAGTGATGTATGGGATATACATTCCTACCAGGAGGAGCAAAGTTTCCCAAACCTCAAAATGCCTATAAATACACCCCCCACCACACCCACAATTCAGTTTTACAAACTTTGCCTCCTATGGAGGTGGTGAAGTAAGTTTGTGCTAGATTTCTACGTTGATATGCACTTCTCAGCATGCTGAAGCCCGGTTTCCTCTCAGAGTGCAGTGAATGACAGAGGAATGTGAAGGGAGTATTACCTATTGAATGCAATGGTCATCCTAACGGGGATCTATTTCATAAGTTCTCTGTTATCGGTCGTAGAGATTCTTCTCCTACCTCCCTTTTCAGATCGACGATATACTCTTTTATACCATTACATCTGCTGATTCTCGCTTCAGTACTGGTTTGGCTATCTACTTTATGTAGATGAGTGTCTTTTGGTAAGTAGGTTTTCCTTTATTTAGACACTCTCAGGTATGGTTTGGCACTTTATTTGTAAAGTTCTAAATATAATGTTTGTACTTATATTTGCCATGATTCAGGTTTATCAGTATATTTCCTTTTTGCAGACTGTCAGTTTCATTTTGGGAAATGCATATTGAAAAAAAAAAAAAAAAAAAGAAAATTTTTTCTTAACTGGAATTTTCAAATTGACATTCTTTCTAAATTGCGGGCTGTTAGGCTCGCGGGTGAGAAAAATGCTTTAATTTATTGCGTCATTTTTAGCGCGAGACTTTTTTGGCGCAAGAATTACGTTTGTTGACGTATTTTTCGTCATTTCTGGGCGTCTTAGTTGGCGCTGAGAATTTTCACATCGTGTTTGTTGCAGACGTTCTTGGCGCCAAAAAATATTTTGTCAGTTGTTGGCGTCATACTTGGCGCCAGATTTCTGACATTATTTAAGTCTTTATTTTATTCTGCTTCTGGTTTTCAGAGGCTTATTTGTTTGCATTTTTTCCCCATTTCTGAAACTGTCATTTAAGGAAATTGATATTTTGCTTTATATGTTGTTTTTTCTCTTACATTTGCAAGATATCTTAAAAACTGTTCCTGTATCAGAAAACACTGATGGATTCCTGATGACTGATATCAGTCCTACCAAAGCTAAGTTCATTTATTTTAATGTTATGAATTTTTATATTTAGCTATGGTTTGCAATAAGTTATCATGATAAATTTTTACATGCAGAGTCCATCAGTATTAATGCATTATCTATTGCTATTCTTTTAACATCTAATGTACAAGATATACCTAGGAATTTATAGGATTATTTTTCTGATTCTATTCTAAAGGCTTTGTCTGCCATCCCGCCTTCTAAGAAAATGTAAAGGTCTTTTTTAAACTTCTCATTTAGTTGATGAATTTTTAATTGACCGACAACATACTGAATTATCCTTCTCTGATGAGGATTTTTCTGATTCAGAATATCCTTCATCAGATATTGACACTAACAAATCTACTTTTTTACTTTTAAATAGAGTACATTCGTTTTTTGTTGAAAAGGTGTTGATTATATTGGATATTGAGGAGTCTAGTTCTTTTGATTTTAACATTTAAATTCTGCTTATTAACCTCCTGTGGTTTCTTCAGAGGTTTTTTTCCAGTTCCTGATACTAGGTAATGTAATAGGCCTGATACTTCTTTTATTCCTTCTTTAAGGTTTTTAAATTGTATCTTTTGCCAGCAGTTAGTTTGGAGTTTTGGGGAAATATCCCCAAAGTTAATGGGGCTATCTCTACTCTTGCTTAACATACTACTATTCCTATGGAAAATAGTATTTATTTTTTAAGTTCCTTCAGATGGGAAACTTGTATCTTATTTAAGGAAAATTATTTTATTTTCAGGTCCTTTTCTTAGGCCTGCAATTTATTTGGCTGATGTTGCAACTGCTTCAACTTTTTGTTTGGATACTTTATCGCAACAAGTATCGGATTTTAATTTGTTTAGCATTTTTAAGTTGATTCAACTTAAATTTCATTTGTGATGTAATTTTTTTGATATTTTCACAATTGAGGTTAAATCTATGTCTTTAGCTATTTTAGCTCGAAGAACTTTGTGACCTAAATCTTGGAATGCTAATTTGTTTTCTAAAATCCAGATTTTTATTTTTCCAAGGTAATAAATTATTTGGTTCACTATTGGATTCAATACTTTCATCTGTTACTCTGGGGAAGGGAGTTTTTTTGCTTCAAGATTAAGTTCTGAGAGTAAGCTTATATTAGTTTTTTGTTCTTAAGGAACGGAATCCTAATTCTTTCCCAAGTAACATGTTTTTAAATGGAATGAATTCAAACCATTTAAAAGATCAAGTCAGCCTCCAAATTCGCATGAAGGTGTGGCCCTTATTCCAGCTTAGCTGGTAGGGGGCAGGTTAATTTTTTTCTAAAGTTGTTTGGTTCAATTCGGTCCAAACTTCTTAGATTGGGGTACAGAATAGGATTCAGAGTAAGACTGCCTGTGAGAAGTCTTTTTCTCTCTCACATATTCTAGTTATTCTAGTTATTCCAATAAAGGTTCAGACTTTCTTGAAGTGTGTTTCAGACCTGGAGTTATCTGGGGTATTCATACCAGTTCCGTTTCAGGAACAGGGTCTGGGGTTTTATTCAGAACTATTCATTGTCCCAAAGAAAGAAAAACTTTTGAATTGTCATGTTAGAGTACCATCTTTCAGAATGGTGATTATAAGGTCTATTCTGCCTTTTGTTCAGCAAGGGCATTATTTGCCTACAATAGACTTACAGGATTCATATCTTCATATTCTGTTTTCATTCAGTTTATTTTCATTTTCTGAGATTCTCTTTTTTAGACAAGCATTACCAATTTGTTGCTTTTCCTTCTGGCCTAATGACAGCTCTAAGAATCTTTTCAAGGTTCTCAGTGTTTCCTTATTTGGACGATCTCGTGGTACTTGCTCAGTCTTTTCGTTCTGCAGAATCTCATACGATTCAACTTCTGTTGGAGGATCTTTTTATCAAAAGCTCCTTGATTCCTTAGACAAGGGTCACCTTTTTTAGGTTTCCAGATAGATTGTGTCAATGTCTTTGTCTCTAACAGAGAAGAGACAATTATATTGGGTTCAGCTTGTCGGAACCTTCAGTCTCTATTATTTCGTTCAGTAGCTATATGCATGGAAGTTTTAGGTCTCATGACTGCAGCATTGGATTCGATTCCCTTTGCTCATTTTTCATATGAAACCTTTTCAGTTTTTAATGCTGAATTAATGGTGCAGGGATTATTCTAAGATATCACTTTTACTATCTTTGAATCCCAATATTCAGCTATCTCTGACTTGGTGGTTAGATCACTATTGTATAGTTCTACGGGTCTCTTCGGTTCATCCAACCTGGACCATGATCACAACAGATGTGAGTCTTTTAGGTTGGGAAGCTGTCTGGGGATCTCTGTCAGCACAAGGGGTTTGGAAATCTCAAGAGGCAAGATTACCATTCAATATTTTGGAACTCTGTGTGTTTCTCAGAGTTCTTCAGTTTTGGCTTCTTTTTGAAGAGAGAGACGTTTATTGGTTTTCAGACAGACAATGTCACAACTGTGGCGTATGTCAATCTTTAGGGTGGGACTCACAGTCCTCAGGCTGTGAAAGAAGTATCTTGGATACTTGCTTGGGCTAAATCCAGCTCCTGTCTAATTTCTGTGGTCTATATCCCAGGTATAGACAATTGGGAAGTGGATTATCTCTGTCATCAAGCTTTACATCCGGGAGAATGGTCTCTTCACCCAAATGTATTTTTTCAAATTGTTCAGATGTGGGGGCTTCCAGAAATAGATCTGATGGCATTTCATCTAAACAGGAAACTTCCCAGGTACCTATCCAGGTCCAGGGATCCTCAGGCGGAAGCAATGTATGCTTTGACATTTCCTTGGAGTTATCAACCTGCCTATGTTTTTCCGCCTATAGTTCTTCTTTTAAGAGTGATTTTCAAAATCATCTTGGAGCAATCGTTTGTGCTGCTGGTGGCTCCAGCATGGCTGCTCAGGTTTTGGTATGTGAATCTTGTTTGGATGTCCAGTTGCCAAACTTGGTCTCTTCATTAAGGCCAGACCTTATATCTCAAGGTTCGTTTTTTCCGTCAGGATCTCAAATTATTAAATTTGATGGTGTGGAAATTGAATGCTTAGTGCTTAGTCATAGAGGTTTCTCTGACTCAGTGATTAATACTATGTTGCAGGCTCGTAAATCTGTGTCTAGAAAGATTTATTATCGAGTTTGGAAGACTTACATCTCATGATGCTCTTCTCATAAATTCTCTTGGCATTCTTTTAGAATTCCTAGGATTTTTCAGTTTCTTCAGGTTGGTTTGGTTAAGGGTTTGTCTGCAAGTTCCTTGAAAGGACAAATCTCTGCTCTTTCTGTGCTGTTTCACAGAAAAATTGCTAATCTTCCTGATATTCATTGTTTTGTACAAGCTTTGGTTCGTATCAAGCCTGTCATTAAGCCAATTTCTCCTTCTTGGAGTCTTAATTTGGTTCTGAGGGCTTTACAGGCTCCTCCGTTTGAGCCTATGCATTCTTTGGACATTAATTACTTTCATGGAAAGTATTGTTCCTTTTGGCCATCTCTTCTGCTAGAAGAGTTTCTGAATTATCTGCTCTTTCTTGTGAGTCTCCTTTTCTGATTTTTCATCAGGATAAGGCGGTTTTGCGGACTTCATTTAAATTTTTACCTAAAGTTGTGAATTCCAACATTAGTAGATAAATTGTTGTTCCTTCGTTGTGTCCTAATCCTAAGAATTCTCTGGTGAGATCTTTACATTCTTTGGATGTGGTAAGAGCTTTGAAATATTAGGTTGAAGCTACTAAAGATTTCAGAAAGACTTCTAGTCTATTTGTTAACTTTTCTGGTTCTAGGAAAGGTCAGAAGGCTTCTGCCATTTCTTTGGCATCTTGGTTAAGCTTTTGATTCATCATGCTTATTTGGAGTTGGGTAAATCCCCGCCTCAGAGAATTATGGCTCATTCTACTAGATCAGTTTCTACTTCCTGGGTTTTTAAGAATGAAGCTTCTGTTGATCAGATTTGCAAAGCAGCGACTTGGTCTTCTTTGCATACTTTTACTAAATTCTACCATTTTTATGTTTTCTCTTCTTCAGAAGCAGTTTTTGGTAGAAAAGTACTTCAGGCAGCTGTTTTCAGTTTGATTCTTCTGCTTATAATTTCAGTTTTTTTCATTATAAAGATTAAAAATTTTGATTTGGGTTGTGGATTAATTTTTCAGCGGAATTGGCTGTCTTTATTTTTATCCCTCCCTCTCTAGTGACTCTTGCGTGGAGTTCCACATCTTGGGTATTTGCTATCCTATACGTCACTAGCTCATGGACTCTTGCCAATTACATGAAAGAAAACATAATTTATGTAAGAACTTACCTGATAAATTCATTTCTTTCATATTGGCAAGAGTCCATGAGGCCCACCCTTTTTTTATGGTGGTTATGATTTTTTTGTATAAAGCACAATTATTCCAATTCCTTGTTGATGCTTTTGCTCCTTTCTTATCACCCCACTTCTTGGCTATTCGTTAAACTGAATTGTGGGTGTGGTGGGGGGTGTATTTATAGGCATTTTGAGGTTTGGGAAACTTTGCCCCTCCTGGTAGGAATGTATATCCCATACGTCACTAGCTCATGGACTCTTGCCAATATGAAAGAAATTAATTTATCAGGTAAGTTCTTACATAAATTATGTTTTTAGTTCATTTTTATTCATTCATTTCAACTAATTTTGTTAAAAGTTTTTGTTTTAACAAAAATGTTCTTTTTTAGCTACAGTGCAGATGTTTGCCATTTTGAAGCTGTAATTAGCTATATTAGCTTTAGTTTTGTCATTCTATGTAATTTTTAAACTTATTATTTTATTTAGACATCTAATATTTGTGCACTGCATTTTTGGTAAAACTAAAAAAATGACTTAAAGGTAAGTAATGAACTTAAAGGGACACTAAACCCAAAATCTTTCTTTCATGATTCAGATAGAGAATAGAAATTTAAACAACATTACAATTTACTTCCATTATTTGTTTTGCTTCATTTTTTAAATATCCTTATTTGAAGAAAAAGCAATGTACATGGTGAGCCAATCACATGATGCTTCTATGTGCAGCAACCAATCAGCAGCTAGTGAGCATATCTAGATATGCTTTTCATCAAATACTATCAAGAGAATAAAACAAATTAGATAATATAAGTAAATTAGAAAGATGTTTAAAATTGCATTCTCTTTCTAAATCATAAAAGAAAAAATGTGGGTGGCATGTCCCTTTAACACTCCAAAAGGCAACGTTGATGCAGCAAAAATATGAAAAAAAGTTAAAAAATAAATTTTATTTTGATAAAAAGTTCATGCAGGGCTCAGTACACAGTAGTCACAGCTGATGCGTTTCACACCTTTACGGCATTTCATCAAAGCTAACATAAAGGTAACATACTTGAGGCTAGATTACGATTTGTGCGTTAGGGTAAAAAAGCAGCGTCCTAACGCTGCCCTTTTACGCCCGCTTCTATTAAGAGTCTTGCAGGTTTAGGTGTACCGCACACTTCTTTGGCCTTACCGCAAAACGACTTACGTAAACTTCGTAAAGTCTTTTTTCTATGGGACGTCCATAGCGCCGGTATTACGAGTCTGTCCTGGGAGGCCAAAAAGTGAGCAATACACCCTACCCCGTCAAGAGTCCTAACACATTTAAAGTCAGTAGTTATGAGTTTTATGGTACAACGCCGTAGCATAAAACTCATAACTAAAGTGCTAAGAAGTACACTAACACCCATAAACTAGCTATTAACCCCTAAACCGAGGCCCTCCCGCATCGCAAATTCTAAAATAAAATTTTTAACCCCTAATCTGCTGCTAGGGACACCGCCGCCACCTACATTATATGTATGAACTCCTAATCTGCTGACCCCAACATCGCCGACACCTACATTATATTTATTAACCCCTAATCTGCCACCCCCAATGTCGTCGCCACCTACCTACACTTATTAACCTTAATCTGCCTCCCCCAATGTCGCCGTCACTATAATAAACATATTAACCCCTAAACCGCCGCACTCCCGCCTCGCAAACATTAGTTAAATATTATTAACCCCTAATCTGCCGGCCCTAACATCGCTGCCACCTACCTACATTTATTACCCCCTAATCTGCCGCCCCCTACGTTGCCGCCACTATATTAGTTATTAACCCCTAAACCTAAGTCTAACCCTAAACCTAACACCCACTAACTTAAATATAATTTAAATAAATCTAAATAAATATTCCTATCATTAACTAAATAATTCCTATTTAAAACTAAATACTTACCTATAAAATAAACCCTAAGCTAGCTAAATTATAACTAATAGTTACATTGTAGCTAGCTTAGGGTTTATTTTAATTTTACAGGCAAGTTTGCATTTATTTTAACTAGGTAGAATAGTTATTAAATAGTTATTAACTATTTAATAACTACCTAGCTAAAATAAATACAAAAGTACCTGTAAAATAAAACCTAACCTAAGTGTCAGGTTTTTTTTCCTGTTGTGTTTGCCATGTGCTGCTGGCAGCCATTTTACTCACCTCTCTTCCTGACTATGGTGCATTGTGGGGGATGCTGCTCATTTCCTGCACATCCTTTTATGGCCAGACTGGTGTGCATCATCCATGTGTGACAGGATGCAGTCTCAGAATTGGGATGTCATCATTTATTATTTAAAGGGCCTCTGTTCAGTATGCTTTGCCTTTGCGTTGTCTCAGACCTGTTTGTGTGAGAGTTTCTGTGTATTACCTGGCTGCCTGACGTCCTTCCTGGTTCCTGATCCCTGGCTTGTTCCTGACTCTGCTGTTTTCCTTGTTCCTGATTCCGGCTTGTCTGACTATTTGCTTTGGCTCCTGACTCGGCTCATCTGACTACCAGCTCTGGTTTTGACTCCTGGCTTGTTATTTGACTTGTGGACTTTTTATTATTTTTTGCTATTAATAAAGGTGTGATTATTTTTGCACTTCTCGTCTCAGTCTGATTCCTGGCACCCTGACATTACGCAAAGGCCATGAATCTTGATGGTGCTAATAATCCACCTTTACCTGCCATCATGTCAGCACAAGGGGTTTGGAAATCTCAAGAGGCAAGATTACCATTCAATATTTTGGAACTCTGTGTGTTTCTCAGAGTTCTTCAGTTTTGGCTTCTTTTTGAAGAGAGAGACGTTTATTGGTTTTCAGACAGACAATGTCACAACTGTGGCGTATGTCAATCTTTAGGGTGGGACTCACAGTCCTCAGGCTGTGAAAGAAGTATCTTGGATACTTGCTTGGGCTAAATCCAGCTCCTGTCTAATTTCTGTGGTCTATATCCCAGGTATAGACAATTGGGAAGTGGATTATCTCTGTCATCAAGCTTTACATCCGGGAGAATGGTCTCTTCACCCAAATGTATTTTTTCAAATTGTTCAGATGTGGGGGCTTCCAGAAATAGATCTGATGGCATTTCATCTAAACAGGAAACTTCCCAGGTACCTATCCAGGTCCAGGGATCCTCAGGCGGAAGCAATGTATGCTTTGACATTTCCTTGGAGTTATCAACCTGCCTATGTTTTTCCGCCTATAGTTCTTCTTTTAAGAGTGATTTTCAAAATCATCTTGGAGCAATCGTTTGTGCTGCTGGTGGCTCCAGCATGGCTGCTCAGGTTTTGGTATGTGAATCTTGTTTGGATGTCCAGTTGCCAAACTTGGTCTCTTCATTAAGGCCAGACCTTATATCTCAAGGTTCGTTTTTTCCGTCAGGATCTCAAATTATTAAATTTGATGGTGTGGAAATTGAATGCTTAGTGCTTAGTCATAGAGGTTTCTCTGACTCAGTGATTAATACTATGTTGCAGGCTCGTAAATCTGTGTCTAGAAAGATTTATTATCGAGTTTGGAAGACTTACATCTCATGATGCTCTTCTCATAAATTCTCTTGGCATTCTTTTAGAATTCCTAGGATTTTTCAGTTTCTTCAGGTTGGTTTGGTTAAGGGTTTGTCTGCAAGTTCCTTGAAAGGACAAATCTCTGCTCTTTCTGTGCTGTTTCACAGAAAAATTGCTAATCTTCCTGATATTCATTGTTTTGTACAAGCTTTGGTTCGTATCAAGCCTGTCATTAAGCCAATTTCTCCTTCTTGGAGTCTTAATTTGGTTCTGAGGGCTTTACAGGCTCCTCCGTTTGAGCCTATGCATTCTTTGGACATTAATTACTTTCATGGAAAGTATTGTTCCTTTTGGCCATCTCTTCTGCTAGAAGAGTTTCTGAATTATCTGCTCTTTCTTGTGAGTCTCCTTTTCTGATTTTTCATCAGGATAAGGCGGTTTTGCGGACTTCATTTAAATTTTTACCTAAAGTTGTGAATTCCAACATTAGTAGATAAATTGTTGTTCCTTCGTTGTGTCCTAATCCTAAGAATTCTCTGGTGAGATCTTTACATTCTTTGGATGTGGTAAGAGCTTTGAAATATTAGGTTGAAGCTACTAAAGATTTCAGAAAGACTTCTAGTCTATTTGTTAACTTTTCTGGTTCTAGGAAAGGTCAGAAGGCTTCTGCCATTTCTTTGGCATCTTGGTTAAGCTTTTGATTCATCATGCTTATTTGGAGTTGGGTAAATCCCCGCCTCAGAGAATTATGGCTCATTCTACTAGATCAGTTTCTACTTCCTGGGTTTTTAAGAATGAAGCTTCTGTTGATCAGATTTGCAAAGCAGCGACTTGGTCTTCTTTGCATACTTTTACTAAATTCTACCATTTTTATGTTTTCTCTTCTTCAGAAGCAGTTTTTGGTAGAAAAGTACTTCAGGCAGCTGTTTTCAGTTTGATTCTTCTGCTTATAATTTCAGTTTTTTTCATTATAAAGATTAAAAATTTTGATTTGGGTTGTGGATTAATTTTTCAGCGGAATTGGCTGTCTTTATTTTTATCCCTCCCTCTCTAGTGACTCTTGCGTGGAGTTCCACATCTTGGGTATTTGCTATCCTATACGTCACTAGCTCATGGACTCTTGCCAATTACATGAAAGAAAACATAATTTATGTAAGAACTTACCTGATAAATTCATTTCTTTCATATTGGCAAGAGTCCATGAGGCCCACCCTTTTTTTATGGTGGTTATGATTTTTTTGTATAAAGCACAATTATTCCAATTCCTTGTTGATGCTTTTGCTCCTTTCTTATCACCCCACTTCTTGGCTATTCGTTAAACTGAATTGTGGGTGTGGTGGGGGGTGTATTTATAGGCATTTTGAGGTTTGGGAAACTTTGCCCCTCCTGGTAGGAATGTATATCCCATACGTCACTAGCTCATGGACTCTTGCCAATATGAAAGAAATTAATTTATCAGGTAAGTTCTTACATAAATTATGTTTTTAGTTCATTTTTATTCATTCATTTCAACTAATTTTGTTAAAAGTTTTTGTTTTAACAAAAATGTTCTTTTTTAGCTACAGTGCAGATGTTTGCCATTTTGAAGCTGTAATTAGCTATATTAGCTTTAGTTTTGTCATTCTATGTAATTTTTAAACTTATTATTTTATTTAGACATCTAATATTTGTGCACTGCATTTTTGGTAAAACTAAAAAAATGACTTAAAGGTAAGTAATGAACTTAAAGGGACACTAAACCCAAAATCTTTCTTTCATGATTCAGATAGAGAATAGAAATTTAAACAACATTACAATTTACTTCCATTATTTGTTTTGCTTCATTTTTTAAATATCCTTATTTGAAGAAAAAGCAATGTACATGGTGAGCCAATCACATGATGCTTCTATGTGCAGCAACCAATCAGCAGCTAGTGAGCATATCTAGATATGCTTTTCATCAAATACTATCAAGAGAATAAAACAAATTAGATAATATAAGTAAATTAGAAAGATGTTTAAAATTGCATTCTCTTTCTAAATCATAAAAGAAAAAATGTGGGTGGCATGTCCCTTTAACACTCCAAAAGGCAACGTTGATGCAGCAAAAATATGAAAAAAAGTTAAAAAATAAATTTTATTTTGATAAAAAGTTCATGCAGGGCTCAGTACACAGTAGTCACAGCTGATGCGTTTCACACCTTTACGGCATTTCATCAAAGCTAACATAAAGGTAACATACTTGAGGCTAGATTACGATTTGTGCGTTAGGGTAAAAAAGCAGCGTCCTAACGCTGCCCTTTTACGCCCGCTTCTATTAAGAGTCTTGCAGGTTTAGGTGTACCGCACACTTCTTTGGCCTTACCGCAAAACGACTTACGTAAACTTCGTAAAGTCTTTTTTCTATGGGACGTCCATAGCGCCGGTATTACGAGTCTGTCCTGGGAGGCCAAAAAGTGAGCAATACACCCTACCCCGTCAAGAGTCCTAACACATTTAAAGTCAGTAGTTATGAGTTTTATGGTACAACGCCGTAGCATAAAACTCATAACTAAAGTGCTAAGAAGTACACTAACACCCATAAACTAGCTATTAACCCCTAAACCGAGGCCCTCCCGCATCGCAAATTCTAAAATAAAATTTTTAACCCCTAATCTGCTGCTAGGGACACCGCCGCCACCTACATTATATGTATGAACTCCTAATCTGCTGACCCCAACATCGCCGACACCTACATTATATTTATTAACCCCTAATCTGCCACCCCCAATGTCGTCGCCACCTACCTACACTTATTAACCTTAATCTGCCTCCCCCAATGTCGCCGTCACTATAATAAACATATTAACCCCTAAACCGCCGCACTCCCGCCTCGCAAACATTAGTTAAATATTATTAACCCCTAATCTGCCGGCCCTAACATCGCTGCCACCTACCTACATTTATTACCCCCTAATCTGCCGCCCCCTACGTTGCCGCCACTATATTAGTTATTAACCCCTAAACCTAAGTCTAACCCTAAACCTAACACCCACTAACTTAAATATAATTTAAATAAATCTAAATAAATATTCCTATCATTAACTAAATAATTCCTATTTAAAACTAAATACTTACCTATAAAATAAACCCTAAGCTAGCTAAATTATAACTAATAGTTACATTGTAGCTAGCTTAGGGTTTATTTTAATTTTACAGGCAAGTTTGCATTTATTTTAACTAGGTAGAATAGTTATTAAATAGTTATTAACTATTTAATAACTACCTAGCTAAAATAAATACAAAAGTACCTGTAAAATAAAACCTAACCTAAGTGTCAGGTTTTTTTTCCTGTTGTGTTTGCCATGTGCTGCTGGCAGCCATTTTACTCACCTCTCTTCCTGACTATGGTGCATTGTGGGGGATGCTGCTCATTTCCTGCACATCCTTTTATGGCCAGACTGGTGTGCATCATCCATGTGTGACAGGATGCAGTCTCAGAATTGGGATGTCATCATTTATTATTTAAAGGGCCTCTGTTCAGTATGCTTTGCCTTTGCGTTGTCTCAGACCTGTTTGTGTGAGAGTTTCTGTGTATTACCTGGCTGCCTGACGTCCTTCCTGGTTCCTGATCCCTGGCTTGTTCCTGACTCTGCTGTTTTCCTTGTTCCTGATTCCGGCTTGTCTGACTATTTGCTTTGGCTCCTGACTCGGCTCATCTGACTACCAGCTCTGGTTTTGACTCCTGGCTTGTTATTTGACTTGTGGACTTTTTATTATTTTTTGCTATTAATAAAGGTGTGATTATTTTTGCACTTCTCGTCTCAGTCTGATTCCTGGCACCCTGACATTACGCAAAGGCCATGAATCTTGATGGTGCTAATAATCCACCTTTACCTGCCATCATTTCCAGGATGGATGAACAGGATCACCGCTTGGATCAATTTGCCCTAGCCCTGCAAACCCTGCTGACTCGCACTGCACATTTGGACCAAAGTGTCCCGCAAGTTATGGCTGCTCCTGTTTCCGCTGCTGCACCTATGCCTTTCAGGAGCATGTCCGGTTCTGTACCTCTACCTCAGCGATATGGAAGCGATCCTATTCAGTGCAGAGGGTTTTTGAACCAGGTGGGCATTTACTTTGAGATGTTACCTCAGGCGTTTCCCTCTGACAGTGCTAAGGTGGGATTTCTCATCTCGTTACTCTCTGACACAGCTCTTGCCTGGGCTAATCCCTTGTGGGAGACTAATAAACCTGTGATTTCAAATTGCCCTGAATCTGTGGCCTCCTTTCGAAGGGTATTTGATGTTCCAGCTCGCTAAACAACTCGTGTCCATTCAGCAAGGTACAAGATCTGTTGCTCAGTATGCCATTGAATTCCGTACGCTTGCCGCAGAGGTAGGTTGGAACAATGAAGCCCTTGTTGCTGCCTTCTTTCATGGGCTCTCTGATGCGATTAAAGATGAAGTTGCTGCCAGAGATTTACCAGAGGATCTTGAGGCATTGGTGTCTTTTTTGATCCTAATTGACATCAGACTCAGAGAAAGGCCCTCTTTCAAGGAGCGCTTGCGGAAGCCTTCTGTTCCGTTGTCTCCTATTTGTTCGTTCCCACCCATGCCTCCCTCTCCTCCCATGCCTCCTGGTCCTGAGTCACCAAGTACTGCTGAGCCGATGCAGCTGGGATTCATGCGTCTCTCCGCGGCGGAGAGGGCCTTTAGGAGGAGGGAGGGGTTCTGCCTCTATTGTGGGTTACAGGGTCACCTTTTGAAGTCTTGTCCTACACGGCCGGGAAACGCTCACACCTAAGGTCCTGTCTGGGGGCAGACCTTGGGTGGATTATCCTTGTCCCCGGAACTGATTAAGGAGAAACCTTTGCTCATGGTTGTCCTTTCCTGGGTGGACTCCTCCATAGTCACTCAGTCTCTTGTTGACTCCGGTGCTGCGGGCTATTTAATTTACAGTGCTTTTGTATCAAAGCACTCCATTCCTGTTTTGCCTCGGTCCGTGCTGCTTGCTATTGAGGCCATTGATGGCAGGCCCCTTCAGCCCACACTCGTTACTCACGAAACTGCTCCGTTGTCCATGGCTGTTGGGGCTCTCCATTTTGAAACCCTCCAGTTCCAGGTGTTAAACTCTCCGCATTTTCTGGTTGTTCTGGGTTATCCCTGGCTCCAAAAGCACAATCCCAGTCTTGACTGGCGCAGGTCCGAAATTTTGTCGTGGTCCCCGCAATGTATTTCCACTTGTCTTTGGAAACCAGTTAAAGTCTTGTGCACTTCTTCAGTATCTCAATTGCCAGAGGAGTACTGAGAGTTCCTAGACGTGTTTGACAAGGTGCGTGCCGGTACGTTGCCTCCTCACTGGTCTTACGATTGTGCCATAGACCTGCAACCCGGAGCCATTCCTCCTCGGGGCCACGTGTACCCTCTGTATGTTGCAGAGAATTGTGCTATGGAGGAGTATGTTGCCGATGCTCTGTCGCGGGGGATCATCTGCAAATCCTGCTCTCCTGCAGGGACTGGCTTCTTCTTTGTGAAGAAAAAGGGTGGTGAGTTAAGACCTTGCATCGATTATAGGGGTCTTAATCATCTTACCATTAAGAATGCTGGTCCTATTCCATTATTACGGAACTCTTTGACCACCTCAAGGGAACTATGGTCTTTACTAAACTTGATTTGAGAGGAGCGTACAATCTCGTTAGGATTAAGGAGGGCCACGAATGGAAAACAGCATTTAACACCAGGAGTGGGCATTATGAGTTTTTTTAATGCCTTTTGCCCTATGTAATGCTCCTGCTGTTTTTCAGGAATTTATTAATGATGTCCTACGAGATATGTTGCAACAGTGTGTTGTGGTGTACTTAGACGACATCCTCATACACTCACCCACACTTGAGGCTCATCATTCTGAAGTTACACAGGTTCTTCAGAGACTATGTGAGAATGGCCTGTTTTGTAAACTCAACAAATGTGAGTTCCATCAGACTCAAGTAACCTTCCTAGGTTATGTTATCTCCGTTGCAGGATTCTCCATGGATCATGACAAGTTATCTGCAGTTCTGCAGTGGCCTCGCCCAGTTGGTCTTCGATCTATTCAAGTTTTTTTGGGGTTCGCCAATTACTATAGAAAGTTTATTAAAAACTTTTCTTCCTTGGTCAAACCTATCACAGACATGACCCATAAAGAGAATGATCCACTCCATTGGTCACCTACTGTCATTAAGGCCTTTGATAGTCTTAAGACTGCCATTGCTGCCGCTCCATTTCTGGCTCATCCTAACCCTGTCCTGCCTTTCGTTCTTGAGGTTGATGCGTCTGAGACTGGAGAAGGTGCCCTCTTGTCTCAACGTCCTACGCCTGATGGTTCCTTGCATCCGTGTGGTTTCTTCTCTAAGAAATTGTCTCCAGCGAAGTGCAATTATGAAATTGGCGACAGGGAATTACTGGCCATAATTTTGGCACTTAATGAATGGAGGCATCTTCTCGAGGGTACTAACGTGCCAGTGCTCATTCTTACTGACCACAAGAATTTAACTTATCTATCTGAAGCAAAACGTTTGTTGCCCCGACAGGCCAGATGGGCGCTATTTTTGTCTCGGTTTAATTATATGGTCTCCTACCTGCCTGGTAGCAAGAATGTTAGGGCTGATGCCCTCTCTCGACAATTTTCACCTCTGTCCATGGAGGAGTCTGTACCTACTCCTGTTATACCTCCTGACCATATTTTGGCTACCATACGTACTAATTTGACTTCTCCCTTGGGGGAGGAGATCCTGGCTGCACAAACCAATGCACCTCCTGAGAAACCTAGTGGTAAGTGTTTTGTTCCTGAGAATCTTCAAACTAAACTTTTGCACACTTACCACTATCCTAAAGCTGCAGGTCACGCAGGCAACAACCAAATGATTTGGTCTGTCACTCGACAATTCTGGTGGCCAGGTCTTTGTTTTGATGTTGCTGCGTATGTTGCCATCTGCTCAGTCTGTGCACAGAATAAGACTCCTCAACGTCTTCCTGTGGGTCTTCTTCAACCTATTGCTAATGGTGAGCGTCCTTGGACACATCTTTCCATGGACTTCATTGTCGAGCTCCCTTTTTCCAATGGCAATACTGTTATCCTTATGGTGGTTGACCGTTTTTCTAAAATGTCACATTGCATTCCCTTGATGAAGCTGCCTACCGCTCAGGAGCTTGCTTCAATTTTTGCCCGGGAGGTCTTCCATTTACATGGGTTACCCAAGGAGATAGTGTCGGACTGGGGTAGCCAGTTTGTCTCCAGATTTTGGCGTTCCTTTTGTGCTCAAATGGGGATTCAGCTTTTCTTCTCCTCTGCATATCACCCTCAATCCAATGGGGCTGCAGAACGGTCTAATCAAGCTCTGGAACAGTTCCTCCATTGCTATGTCTCAGGTCACCACAATAATTGGTCTGAACTGTTACCTTGGACAGAGTTTGCTCGTAATAGTGCTATTAATGCTTCCTCCAAGTTATCCCCATTCATGGCGAATTATGAGTTTCAACCATCTTTGTTGCCCGATTCATTCATGTCTCAGTGTATTCCGGCTTTGGAGGAGCATTTCCGGCAACTCCGTTACACGTGGGTGCAGATTCAGGATTGCCTTCATCGTTCTATGCAGCACCAAAAGTTCCAGGCTGATAGTAGGCGTCTGCCTGCACCTTCCTACCAGGTTGGTGAGAGAGTTTGGCTGTCCTCCCGCAACTTGAACCTTTGTGTGCCTTCCAATAAATTGGCTCCCCGTTATGTTGGTCCTTTTCGAATACTCCGACGGGTTAATCCTGTGGCCTACGCTCTTGACCTTCCTCCTGCTATGCGCATCTCCAATGTTTTTCATGTCTCCCTCTTGAAACCATTGGTTTGTAATCGGTTAACCACTGTGTTGCCTCGTCCCCATCCTATGTTTGTTAACAACCATGAGGAGTATGAGGTCAGCAGCATTATTGACTCTTGTATGTCTAGTGGCCGTGTACAGTATTTGGTTCACTGGAGGGGCTACGGTCCGGAGGAGCGTTCTTGGGTTCCCTCCTCTGAGGTTCATGCTCCCGCCCTCCTCCGTGCCTTCCATGCCCATTTCCCCAATAAGCCTTTTGTCCTCCCGCGGGGGAGGGGTCGTTGAGGGGAGGGTACTGTCAGGGTTTTTTCCCTGTTGTGTTTGCCATGTGCTGCTGGCAGCCATTTTACTCACCTTTCTTCCTGACTATGATGCATTGTGGGGGATGCTGCTCATTTCCTGCACTTCCTTTTATGGCCAGATTGGTGTGCATCATGCATGTGAGACAGGATGCAGTCTCAGAATTGGGATGTCATCACTTATTATTTAAAGGTCCTCTGTTCAGTATGTTTTGCCTTTGCGTTGTCTCAGACCTGTTTGTGAGAGTTCCTGTGTATTACCTGGCTGCCTGACGTCCTTCCTGGTTCCTGATCCCTGGCTTGTTCCTGACTCTGCTGTTTTCCTTGTTCCTGATTCCGGCTCGTCTGACTATTTGTTCCTGAGTCCAGCTCATCTGACTATTTGCTTTGGCTCCTGACTCGGCTCGTCTAACTACCAGCTCTGGTTTTGACTCTTGGCTTGTTATTTGACTTGTGGACTTTTTATTATTTTTTGCTATTAATAAAGGTGTGATTATTTTTGCACTTCTCGTCTCAGTCTGATTCCTGGCACCCTCACACTAAGTTACACTATCACCTAACACTACACTATAATTAATTAAATAAATTAATAGGATTGAGCTCGCATTCTATTGGCTGATTGGAACAGCCAATAGAATGCGAGCTCAACGCAAAACTCGTAATCTAGCAGATAGGGTTTTAACAGTTAAGGAGTTGTCCAAACCATCCAATCAGATTGAATTGTGTAGTTTTTTTTCACAACAATGGTAAGGGAACAGATACAAATATACTTAACTTAACATAAACATAATATTATAATACTTGGTTAAAAACACATGACTCAAAAGTGGACTTGTATTCGGATTTTTATACCATTTATGCACTATTAGCTTTTTGAGGCTGACCAGGGTAGGCTAATTAACAATACTACTGAGTTCAAAGGAAAAAATGGTTCTGCACTATCATCAATAGTCACCATTAATATTTCAAACACATAAACCTTACATTTGTATACAAAATTTTAATGCTTAGGTTGAGGAGAAACTGCACTACTCTGAGCAGATATTGGCAACATGCTAATTTATTGACTGAAAGATTGTGTAATAGCGGATATAATCCAGTGGCACTGAAGGACATGTCAATTAAGGTTTCACATATGAACAGGGACTCCTTGTTGAAGGATGGTAAGAAAAAACAAAGGTTTCCATAAAGGAAGTATTAACTTCATCACGACATTCAGTAGACAATATAGGGAAATCTGTAATTTAGTCAGCAAGAGAATACCTATTTTAGAACGAGATCTAGATCTACAGAATTTCTCTATAATGTGCAATTTTGTTCCACGCAAATCCAGAACCATTGGAGATAGACATCTAGATTACAAGTTTTGCGTTAGGGTTTTAACGCTGAAAAAATGGCCATTTCAGTGTTAAAACTAGACCGCAGCCATTACAAGTCTTGTCGATATAGCTGTACCACAAGCCTTTTAACCAATACCGCAACGTCAGTCCCACACACGTAGAAATGACGTTTTTTCATGGGACTTCCATAGCGCTGCCATTATGAGTTTTGCGGTGAGGGTAAAAAACCTGCTTTCCAGCCTAAAACGACAAGATCCGTTTCGCAATCTTAAAGCAGTAGTTATGAGTTTAACGCTACAAAACTGTAACATAAAACTCATAACTAAACTGTGACAAAGTGCACTAAACACTCATAAACTACCTATTAACCCCTAAACCGAGGCCCTCCTGCATCGCAAATACTATAATAAAATTATTAACCCCTAATCTGCTGCTCCAGACATTGCCGCCACTAAAAAGAATTATTAACCCCTATTCCGCCGCTCCCCGACATCGTCACCACTATAATAAAGTTATTAACCCCTAAACCGCCGCCCTCCCACATCGCAAATACTATTTAAATATCATTAACCCATAATCTGCCCCCCACTATGAAATATACTAAAGTAAACTATTAACCCCTAAACCGAAAGCCCCCACATCGCAATAAACTAAATTAAACTACTAACCCCTAAACCTAACCATAACCCTAACGTAACCCTAACCCTAACACCCCCTAACTTTATATTAAAATTACAATTTCCCTAACTTAAATTAAATTAAAACTTACCTGCCAAATTTAAAGAACTAAGTTTAAACTAACAATTAAACTAATATAATTATTAAACTAAAATTAAACTACCAATTAAATAAAACTAAACTACACATTAAAGAAATCCTAACACTACTCTAAAAATTACAAAGTATCTAATTACAAACAATAAAAATACTAAATTACAAAAAATAACAAACACAAAATTATGAAAAATAACAAACGAAATTATCCAAAATAAAAAGAATTACACCTAATCTAATACCCCTATCAAAATTAAAAAGCTCACCCAAAATAAAAAAAACCCTAGCCTAAAATAAACTACCAATTGCCCTTAAAAGGAGCTTTTGTGGGGCATTGCCCCAAAGATATCAGCTATTTTCCCTGAAAAAAAGGTTTTTTTGGGTGTTTTTTTTTTTTAGATTAGGGCTTTGGCAGCAAAAGAGCTAAATGCCCTTTTAAGGGCAATGCCGATACAAATGCCCTTTTCAGGGCAATGGGTAGATTAGGTTTTTTAGATATATTTTTTTTTATTTTGTGGGTTTGGGGGGTGGGGGTTTGTAATGTTAGTGGGTCACTGTAAAAAAAAAATCAGGTAAAAGAGCTGTTTAACTTAGAGCAATGCCCTACAAAAGGTAATTTTAAGGGCTATTGGTAGTTTATTCTAGATTAGGTTTTTTTTATTTTGGGGTGTTTTTTTTAAATGGGTATTAGAATAGGAATAATGTTTATTATTTTTGATAATTTGTTTGTTATTTTGTGTAAGGTATTTTTTTCATTTTGGGGTGGGTTTTTATTTATAGATTAGGGCTTGGGGAGCAAAAGAGCTAAATGCCCTCTTCAGGGCAATGCCCATACAAATGCCCTTTTCAGGGCAATGGGTAGATTATTTTGTGGGTTTGGGGGGTGGGGGTTTGTGTACTGTTCGGGGGTGTTTGTTTTGTTTGTTTGAGTTGTTAACTTTAGGGCAATTTTAAGGGCCCCTGGTAGTTTATTATAGATTAGGGTTTTTTATTTTGGGGTGTTTTATTTTTGTTTAAAGGGTATTAGAATAGGAATAATTTGTATTGTTTTGGAAAATTTTGTTTATGTTTTGTAATGGTAGGTTTTTTATTTTTTGTAATTTTAGTGTTTTTTATTTTTTGTAATGTTAGGTTTCAGTGTAAGGCAGCTTAGGTTTTATTTGACAGGTAAGTTTGTATTTATTTTAACTAGGTAGTTATTAAATAGTTAATAACTATTTACTAACTAGTCTACCTAGTTAAAATAAATACAAACTTAGCTGTGAAATAAAAAATAAATTGTAATTTAATTTAGCTATATTTTAATTATATTAAAGTTAGGGGGTGTTAGGGTTACGTTAGGATTATGGTTAGGTTTAAGGTTAGGCTTAGGGTTACGTTAGGGTTAGGTTTAGGGGTTAATAGTTTAATTTAAAAATATATACAAGAATAGGGGAGTCAGGCCGTAGAAATACACCAGGTATAGTAATTAACCTGGTTTAAACCTCATGTACAGGATTAGAATGCAGACCCTTTAACCCTTTAAGGACACAGCTTTCAGTTTGCTCAATTGTTTTATGACGGAAAAATTCCGTCATATGTCCTTAAGAGGTTAAATATTATAACACTATTAATCAAAGAAAGAAATGTGTAGTGTCAAAAATAAATAACTACACGAAAGACAGGGATTTCAGCATCCAATTTTAATTTTTGGGTCATAATGACCAACTAAACATAAATGTCTAGAAAAATTCAACAGTGCAGTATTGTTCCTACAAACATGTGACAGGTTAGCAACCAAATAAATAAATAGCCTATAGCTATGCACAGGAGCTGTTTCAAAATAGTACATTGGATGCGTATGCTTGGTATCTTGAAACTGAAGTCTGAGACCTTAGCCTATTTATGTACTGAGACTTTTGCCTATTGATGTACAGAATAACCTATACTGCAAACAACACCTCCACCAGAGGTTGGCATGCAATAAATTGCACAAATCAGCCAACTTAGTATACCATGAGGATCTATGTTTGTGTGACACACCTCTATATATAGTGAATAGAACACAGTGAATGTCATAGAGTTTGCAAATTCAGATAATTCAACCAAAATTGCATTTAGGTCGTAACAAAATAAATACATAAATAGAGCATGCTCTAAGAGGTTGGTTTGGACCGGAAGGTACCTAACAACACCATTTCAGAGGGCACCACTATTTATCATAGTATCTGGTGTCATGAAAAATAATAATTAGGATCTATGTTAGGTCCCCCACTCCAAGGTCCAAAATGTACCAATATTAAGTTGCAACTATGAATAAAGAGGATACAAAAAATATATGACATGCAGTTGCACAGTATATTAAAGTTCTCCTGTCTTGGGAGCTACTGTGAGTCGTATCTTATTTCCAGGAACACAGAACAGATTAAATAACAGTTCCTAGGCTTTTCCAATTTGCCAAAATACCTTTCATTGATACCGTCCATATGAGACAGAATGAATTGCTTCTAACAAATAAGCCATATAGTTACGTGTGCAGAGGGGTAAAGGTATTCCATCCCTCCGTTCCAATAGCACACGGCATGAGTTAACACAAAGCTCCAGGCTTCCGAGAGGTAGAATAGTTTAATTTAGATTGTTGCAATGTGGGGGCTGGCAGTTTAGGGG
Organism: Bombina bombina; assembly: GCF_027579735.1. NCBI lineage: Eukaryota > Metazoa > Chordata > Amphibia > Anura > Bombinatoridae > Bombina > Bombina bombina. The sequence continues at coordinate 765,616,944 of NC_069503.1, read as the reverse complement.
TTAATAGGTTGATACTTAAAGGGCCATAATATGTCAAAACAGATCTTAAATTGTGTGCGGTATAGAGCTTAAAAACACCATATCACATGCACAAGCTGGCTGTTTGAAAACTTGTAATGGATGCGCTATAGAGGGTTAAATAACACAACTTTTGTTGCGTTAGTTAATTTCCCTATAACGTGCATAACTTGTAATCTAGGTGAGAGTGAGGAAAAACTTTGGAGAAAATATAACAAAAGATAAGTCAAAGAAAAACTGTCTGTCAACCAAAAAAGGGTTCTTTAGATGTGGAAGGACACAATGCAAATGCTGCAAATATGTAAATGTTGTAAAAAATAGTACAAGATACAAGAACGTATCAATTGCAACACATCATTTGTTGTTTAATTACCTGCAACATTTGCAGAATGCAGTACATCGGGTTAACCTCCAGAATTCTGAAGGACCGAATAAGGGAACACCTTCTATCCCTGGAGGCAGAAATACCACGGACCCCAGTGGTGAAACATTTTGCTCAACATGGCACACAATCCAATGCTTTCTGCTTCCAAGGTATAGAATGGGTCACAATGGGTCTCAGAAGAGGAGATAGATTTGCAGCATTGAGCAAGCATGAAATATATTGGATCCATACTCTTAAGACTGGGCATCCGCTTGGTATGAGCAAAATTAGTGATGTGAAACTATATTTAGAGCTTACATAGATTATTATTATTATTATCGGTTATTTGTAGAGTGCCAACAGATTCTGCAGCACTGTAAACAGAGGGTAGTACAACAAAACAATTAAAGGGATCAGATGGGTAGAGGGCCCTGCCAAGAGTTGCCCTGTTGTAATTAGCTCTTAAGAAGGTGATCTACAAACAGCTGGACTTAAGGGGGTTCAGGGGATAGCAATGGAGGAGTGGAACTGGTATAAAGTAATATTAGCATAGGTTGTATGCATCCCTGAACAGTAGAGTCTTTAGGGAGCGCTTGAAGCTTTCAAAACTAGGGGAGAGTCTTGTGGGGCGAGGCAGAGAGTTCCACAAGATGGGAGCCAGTCTGGAGAAGTCCTGTAAACGGGAGTGCGATGAGGTAACCAGAGAGGAGGAGAGTAGGAGGTCATGAGCAGAGCAAAGGGGATGGGAGGGAGAGTATCTGGAGACAAGGTCTGAGATATAGGGGGGAGCAGTGCAGTTGAGGGCTTTGTATGTCAGAGTGAGAATTTTGTGTTTGATCCTAGAGGCAAGAGGAAGCCAGTGAAGGGATTGGCAGAGAGGAGCAGCAGATGAAGAGCAACGTGTAAGGAAGATGAGTCTGGCAGAGGCATTCATTATGGAGTGTAAGGGAGCTAGGCGGCAGGTGGGGAGACCAGAGAGGACAGAGTTGCAGTAATCAAGGCAGGAAATAATGAGAGAGTGGATTAAAATCTTAGTTGTGTCTTGTGTAAGGAAGTGTCTAATTTTTGAGATGTTTTTAAGGTGGAAGTGGCAGGCTTTAGCCAAGGACTGAATGTGAGGAGTGAAGGAAAGATCTGAGTCAAGTGTGACCCTGAGACATCGGACATGCGGGTTAGGGGTAATGATGGAGTTGTCAACAGTTATAGAGATATTGGGGGTGGAGATTTTGGAAGAAGGGGGGAATATGAGGAGCTCAGTTTTGGAGAGATTTAGCTTGAGGTAGTGAGAGGACATCCAGGAAGAGATGTGAGAAAGACAGTTAGTGACACGGGTTAGCAAGGAAGGAGATAGGTCTGGTGCAGAGAAGTAGATTTGGGTGTCATTGGCATACAAATGATATTGGAAACCATGGGACTTAATTAGGGAACCTAGTGATGACGTATAGATTGAGAAGAGAAGGGGACCGAGTACAGAGCCTTGCGGTACTCCGACAGAAAGTGGTGACGGGGCAGAGGAGGCCCCAGAAAAGGCTACACTGAAGGTACGGTTTGATAGGTAGGAAGAGAGCCACGAAAGGGCTGTGTCACAGATGCCGAAGGATTGGAGGGTTTGGAGCAAAAGAGGGTGGTCGACAGTGTCAAAGGCTGCGGACAGATCAAGGAAGATAAGCAGAGAGAAGTGGCCTTTTGATTTTGCTGTAAGTAGGTCGTTGGTGACCTTAACAATAGCTGTCTCTGTGGAGTGATAGGGACGAAATCCAGATTGCAGCAGGTCAAGAAGGGAGTTTAATGTAAGGAAATGGGATAGGCGTGCATATACTAGTTTTTCCAGAAGCTTTGAAGCAAGAGGGAGGAGGGAAATAGGGCGGTAGTTGGATGGGGAGGTAGGATCAAGGGAAGGTTTTTTGAGGATAGGTGTGACCAGTGCATGTTTAATCGATGAGGGAAATGTACCAGTGCTGAGGGAGAGGTTGAAAATGTGTGTTAGTATAGGGGTAAGGGTAGCAGAGAGGGAGGGGAGTAGCTGTGAGGGGATAGGGTCAAGGGGACAGGTAGTGAGGTGAGAGCGCAGTATAAGTGCCGAAACTTCTTCCTCAGTAACAGGGGAGAATGAACTAAGTTTCAGGTTATGAGGGTTGTGGTTGAGTGAGAGCATTTGAGGGGGGGAGAGAATGGAATTATGTTGAGAGCTGATTTCATGTCTGATGGAGCTAATTTTGTTAATGAAGTGACTGGCAAAGTCTTGAGCTGACAGAGAAGTTGTATTAGGAAGTGGGGGAGGGCGGAGGAGAGTATTGAAAGTGGAGAACAGACGTTTTGGGTTTGAAGAAAGATTAGATATTAGAGTAGAAAAGTAGTGTTGCTTGTGGAGACTAAGGGCAGAATAGTAGGAGTTCAAGATGAATTTGTAATGAAGAAAATCAGCTGAACTCTGTGATTTTCTCCAATGCCGTTCAGCAGTATGGGAACATCTGCGTAGGTACCGTGTCAGAGGAGTATGCCAGGGCTGGGGATGAGTGTGTGATTTCCGAGCAATGGTAAGAGGGGCGAGATTGTCAAGGAAGGATATAAGGGTGGAATTATAGTGGCAGATAGATTGTTCAGGGCAGAAAAAGGAGGAGAAGGATGAGAGGAGCGGTTTAAGGGAATTAGCAAGTTGTTGCTGATCTAAAGACATAATGCTTCTGTGAAGTTTGATGTGAGGAGTAGAAGGAGGGAGAGTTGTAGGAAGGGATGATATGTTGCAAGTAAGGAGATGGTGGTCAGAAAGAGGAAAAGGGTAGTTTGAGAAGTTTGAGAGAGTGCATCGATAGCTAAAGATCAGGCCAAGAAAGTGACCGTCTTTGTGAGTGGGAGAATCAGTCCATTGTGACAGACCGAAAGAGGAAGTGAGTTGCAGAAGTTGTTTAGCAGATGAGGCATTGGGATTGTTAAGGGGGATGTTGAAGTCGCCAAGAATGAGGGCAGGGGTGTCTGAGGAAAGGAAATAGGGTAGCCAGGCAGCCAAGTGATCTAGAAATTGAGTTGAGGAGCCAGGGGGTTGGTATATGACTGCAACATGTACAGAGAGAGGGGAGAATAAACAAATCATGTGGGTTTCGAATGAGGGAAAAGTGAGGGAAGAGATAGGATGTATTTGTTGAAAGGTGCAACGAGAGGAAAGTAAAATACCTACACAACCTCCTTGATCTCATTTAGAACAGAATTGGATCAGAAACCAACATGTTCTGAAAGTGACTGTTTTTTGGTAATAAAGAAATGTGAGGAATATAAGGAAAGGTTGTGCCTTATTTATTTAAATACACATATACTAAGCATATAAATTTTATATACAAAAACAAGGTCTATGTGTTTGAAATATTAATAGTGACTATTGATGATAGTGCAGAACCTTTTTATTCTTTGAACCCCGTAGTATTGTTAATCAGCATACCCTGGTCAGCTTCAAAAAGCTAATAGTGCATAAATGGTATAAAAATCCAAAAACAAGGGGCGGAGCCTATACTTGGAGCGGCAGGACGTGTTTTGGAGAAGCTCCTATTTGCATTCTATAAACTTTGCTTTTTATCTTTAACTAAGTAGAGATAACTCACTACAGATTGTTTTCCTGGGAAGCTAAGTTTACTTAACATATTTGGAGTACAGGAGCGGACAACGGACACCCTGACCTATGTTTTCCAAGTGAGCTGCGCACACTGTTTGTCAGTAGCGTGGCTAGGGCTGCCGAGCATATCTCCCCACTAGGCCTCTGGGTCTTAACGTACACAGATACGTCTATTATTACAAACCCTGATTTCATACCTCTTGCTCGTTAAAAGCTACTTAGGACTTTTTGCTACAATCATTTGCTGTATGGAAAATTCCGCAATGGCGTCAAGGATCGATTTGATTCTGGAGGAGATGTGCTCAAGTATGGACGAGTACTTCCACTGCCTCATCAGAGATATTGAGGCTCTGTTCGCTCCGAAGCTGACACAGCATGCAGGCGACAGCATAGAGACCCCACCGGCTGAGGCAGAAGCTTTGCATCCAGATGACCCTGTGGACCATATCATACCACCACTACTTACCTCAGTGACGCCTTTCAAGTCCTGTTGCCCGGTGAGGAAGATCGGGCATGTAGAGCTGTTGTGGCAGCTGGAGAGAGAGGCGATGGTGGAGAATCCTGTGATCGGGAGGGTGAGAATCTCCCCATCTGTGAATCGGCGGAAAGCAGGGCTGCCGTGGAGATCGAGGGCCGCCAATCTTACATATGCGTGCCCTCCTCACCTATGAAGTGCCACTATCCGGACTATGCAGTTACAACCTCTATTCTGGGGCAGACAGTGAGGCAGCCAAGTTGGAACATATCGGGGGAGCGCTTTTCGCCACTAGGCCTGTATTCCGGTGTGACAGTCCGGTTGCTGGTCTGGACAAGTGACATCCTGAGACTTACCTTGGAGTGCGGAGCGAAGGCTGATTATCCGATGCGATTTTGGAGATCTGGAGTAGGGTGAGGTTCCTACACTGCTCTGCCTAGTTGTTACAGAGCTTTACATCTTCATGGGACTCTCTTTATGCTGTAATCGGCAGCAATTTGTACTTTGAAATGGACAGCTTAAATTGAACTTTAACTGTAGCACAATTAGTATAAGATTATATAATAGTCTTTGTTATGATATATATTATTGTCCATAGATATAGTTTCACCTAACTTTAGTATGGTTTTACTGTTATAAGTTTTTTTTTAAGGTACTGATAGGTATCATTCTTGGCTTTCTATTAACCATGTTATTAAATAAAAGTACCTAATATTCCCAGAACTCACTGAGGTCTACACAGGCACTCTAAGTTAAATTTTAGATATATTGCCCCCTAAATATATTAAAAGAGGATTTATTTATATGCACTAGGGAGTTTAATTACTTGATACCTGCTCGTGGTGAGTTTTTAGGTCAGTTAAAGATACCTTTTTTTTTTTTTTATGTGCCCGCCACTAGTTTAGATGGTCAAATGGCTAAGCTTTATAATAACGCTTGAGATTTAAATTTTGTACTTTGACCCTCCTTGCTATGTGAATCTAGGAGATATACTGGGCAGTCTATTGAGTCAGCCGTATTACATTTATTACCTGTACCTGTTCTAAGAGGCTTTTTTTGAGACCAGTGAGACTGAAAATTCACATATGCTTAACTATAAATTGTATCTGTATATTATTTTTTTGTCTGTTATGCTCCCATGGTATGCTATTCCTTTCCACCTCTCCTCCTGCATAACTATATGGAAAGATTATGCATAAACGAACTTCTAGATGTCAACACAGCCTAATTCATATTTCCAAAGTTGCCATTCCATTAGTGTGATATTATTTACTGAAACTTATATGTGTGTTAATGGTGGAAGCCTATTTGCTGAATAGTAGGTACAGTAAACCATAGCTTAAGTGTCGCGATCGCTCAGCTGCTGATCGCTTCTGTCTGTCTCAGCGCGGTGCGCTTTCATTGGTTGCCTAGCAACCCTGTTCCTGTCGGCCCTTCCGATGACGTCAGGAGGCCTTCTTATTCCGGCGTCTCCTCTCATCGGTGCCTGTTTGTTTTACTCGTGGGCTTTTGTGAGTACTAATTTATTCCTCTGATATTCTGAATCTGAGCCTGTTTATTCTGAACCCTGAACCCCTACCTGCCTGATAACACGTTGCTGGACACTGCTTACCTGACTACGCTATTGGTTAACCCCTACCTGCCTGATAACACGTTGCTGGACACTGCTTACCTGACTACTCTATTGGTTAACCCCTACCTGCCTGATAACACGTTGCTGGACACTGCTTACCTGACTACTCTATTGGTTAACCCCTACCTGCCTGATAACATGTTGCTGGACACTGCTTACCTGACTACGCTATTGGTTAACCCCTACCTGCCTGATAACACGTTGCTGGACACTGCTTACCTGACTACGCTATTGGTTAACCCCTACCTGCCTGATAACACGTTGCTGGACACTGCTTACCTGACTACTCTATTGGTTAACCCCTACCTGCCTGATAACACGTTGCTGGACACTGCTTACCTGACTACTATATTGGTTAACCCCTACCTGCCTGATAACACGTTGCTGGACACTGCTTATCTGACTACGCTATTGGTTAACCCCTACCTGCCTGATAACACGTTGCTGGACACTGCTTACCTGACTACGCTATTGGTTAACCCCTACCTGCCTGATAACACGTTGCTGGACACTGCTTACCTGACTACTCTATTGGTTAACTCCTACCTGCCTGATAACACGTTGCTGGACGCTGCTTACCTGACTACTCTATTGGTTAACCTCTACCTGCCTGATAACATGTTGCTGGACGCTGCTTACCTGACTGCTCAATTGGTTAACCCTTACTTGCCTGATTACACGTTACTGGATATTGCTTGCCTGACTATTCTATTGGTTAACCCTTACCTGCCTGATTACACGTTGCTGGACAATGCTTGCCTGATTACTCTATTGATTAACCCTTTCTACACAAAGTTTCTTCTCCTGACCCTGCTGTGTCATCTTCCAGTCTATTCCTGTGAGTATATATTTTACTACAGCTGTCGCAGGGTCAGGTCCTGGTATATACTCACTGTGCTAGGGTGTTAGTAACCTCATTCTAGCATTTGGGTCTAACTCTGGACTTTACCTATCCTGACATTAAGCATACAAGATATAATTCAGGGTGTCTGTTGGCAGCCTAATTTGAATATTGTATTAGACATCCAGTTTGTATTACACCACAATATGTCCTGCGATATTAAATACAAGCAGCTGAAATTTATATCCCGGACTAGATTATATTTTTAGTAGTCCCATAATATTATATGCGGTTCACTGATAGCTGTGAGCTGCTTCTCCCTAATTTTAGGTTATGTGTGTCCCCGGTCTGCTTTTTTCTTGCTCTTTCACAGTGATATACAACAACTTTATAAAGTATGCATATATTTAAAAATGGTTGTGGCATTAAGCTAAATTACTTATGTGTCTAGAGATTAGAGAAAATCCTAGCCTATTGATCCTTATTTGATTTCATTAGCTTTACCCCTTTTTATATCTGTGGCTCTTCTAAAATTAGCTCCGCCCCCCCCCCCCTAATTTTTGTTTATTTAATGAACAACTGAACGCAGATTCATTTGAATTTTTCCCTATACCACGTAAAATTGTGTGTTCTCCTTTTAAAAAGCTATTTCCCTTCCCTCAATTTTTGTTAGTTGGTTAAACTATAAATACTAGATTGTATGCAACGAAAATACCCTGAGGTTCCTTATTTGAGATCCAAGAGTGGTCTCCTATCGTACAAAGTTATCCAGTACTTTTTCTTTAGTTTATATTTCTACGAGGCCCAAGTGTGACCATATCACATAATATGATTGGTACATGATATATGAATATGTAATGTTTATAAATTATTTTGTTTGTTTGCACTGGTTGTATAATGAGACAAAATATTTTGTTATGTTCTTGTGTTACATGCAATCTGTTTGCCCTGAATCGAACCTCAATAAAAATACTTTAAAAAAAAAAAAAAAATCCAAAAACAAGTCCACTTTTGAGTCATGTGTTTTTAACCAAGTATTATACTATTATGCTTATGTTAAGTTAAGGATATTTGTATCTGTTCCCTAACCAGTGTTGTGAAAAAACTACACAATTCAATCTGATTGGATGGTTTGGACAACTCCTTAACTGTTAAAACCCCATGTCTGTTACCTGTATGTTAGCTATGATGAAATGCCGTAAAGACATGAAGCGCGTCAGCTGTGACATCTGTGTGCTGTGCCCTGCATTAACTTTTTTTCTTTTGTACAAAATAAAGTGATTTTTTTAACTTTTTTGAATCCTGACTTTTCACATTTTTGCCGCGAGTGTTGTATCTGTTTACTGAGGGTGTGTAGGAGAGCCCTTACAGTGTGAGTGGTTAGCGGGTGCTAGCTGGACCAAGCCGGCGTGGGAGGACGCACGCTTAAAGGGACATAATACTCATATGCTAAATCACTTGAAACTGATGCAGTATAACTGTAAAAAGCTGACAGGAAAATATCCCCTGAGCATCTCTATGTAAAAAAGGAAGATATTTTACCTCACAATTTCCTCAGCTCAGCAGAGTAAGTTCTGTGTAAAAAAGTAATAATTCAGTTACTGCCCAGCTGCAGGTAAAAAAAAATTTAAAAAATGAAGAAATGAACAGCCATCAACAGTGCTGAGGTCATAAACTCTTTTACTGTGATCTCATGAGATTTCACTTAACTCTCCTGAGATTTCATTGTAAATTTCCTTACACTGCATAGGGAAATAACATGAGAGTGCACAAGGCTCAATCCTTCAGCTGTTCCAGGACAGACATACTGATTTGTTGCTTAGAAGTTCTATACAATGGGATGTGGCTACTGAGAAACTTTTGAGGTAAAATATCTTTCTTTTTTACATAGAGATGTTCAGGTGATATTTTCTAGTCAGCTTTTTACAGCTATGCTGCATCACTTTCATGTGTTTAAACATTTGGGTATTATGGCCCTTTAAGTATCAACCACGCAATTGTGTGCACATAATGTTACACTGCACAGTGAATTGACAGACATTCACATACCTCACAGAGGGATCAGGTGGTGAGTGCCATGAGTATGAGATGATACTTTGGTAAATTGTTTAACTAAACATATTAATATTGTACACTTGAAGACGATTGATTATTTTGGCCGTTCACTTTAATACAAGGCCTGAAGTGTTACAATGTTCTATGAATGGGAATAACTTTGCAACATATGTTACTACCTGTTTGCTGTTTTTGAAGTAATGAACTTAGTAAAAAGAAAAAAAAAAGGAACTTTTTTTTTTACCTATTAACTTGAGAAGACACTAACAGCCGCTAGAACCTTTTACACTTAATATAACAAACGTAGTAAAAAATTGAAGAACTTGTTTTACTCAAACTGTTAGTACAACTAAACGTCTGTACTAACTTTTTAAAATTAAATATTCAACAATTTACACAACTCATAGGGGCCGAATTATTAAGCACTGAATGGAGCTTGATGCCCCTGTTTCTGCGCGAGCCTTCAGGGTCGGACAGAAATCAACCTGATCAAATACGATCGGCTTGATTGACACCCCCTGCTAGCGGCCAAGAACTGCTTGTGTAATGATAAATGCAGACAGCGTATGCTATCAGCATTTATTGATGTGTGGCAGACATGATACGCTACATCGTATCATGTCCCCTCGCACATTGATAAATAGGCCCCTTAAACTCTACAACTAATCTGCAGTCCTGCAGACAAAAATATTTAAAATAATTAAATTAGATATATGTAGATAAGAGATAAATATATTAATAACACACAAGGTGCTGGTACATTCTTCTAATCTAATCTCTCTTTAATCAGGCAGTGGCACAAGGATTATATTAATATTATATAATATATAATATTAGCAGTAGCAATATTAACAACAAGCAATAGCAAATGTCTCTCAGTGAGGGGGCACAGTCACACAGATACTGCGAGCACACTGATATACACTAGTCTGAGGCTGAAAACATTAGGTAGTAACTTAAATTTCCTGCGTAGACTTCAATCCCCCCCCCTGAGAATGCTGAATGGCAGGAAAACGTCACAAGCATCCACTGACAGGCTAATGGAACTGGCCAATATATTCACTGCTTCTTCCTGGTTTTGATTCTTTGGGGCTGATTTACCATTGTGTGGGGGGACATCGATAAATGCCACTAGCAGGGGTGTCAATCAACCTGATTGTATCCAATCGGACGGATTGCTGTCCGCCACCTTAGAGGAGGCGGACAAGTTAAGGACTCCTAACTCCTATTTCCAGCGAGCCTGAAGGCTCGTGCAGAAACAGCTGCATACGTTTGAATACGGGGCTTGATAAATCGGCCCCATTGCCTAAAGCCTGCCTACATCCAATAACGAAAGACAAAAATGCAAAAGATAATAATGTGCATTTATTTTCTTTTTCGATTTCGGATGTTTTTGTTTTTGGTATGCAAAGAAAGTAAAAGAAATTACATTTTCTTTATTTTCTTACATTCTTCCAAAAACTAATGTACATCCCAATTATTTAGACCAGCATTATTTCAGAAGAAAAGAATTAATAAGGTAAACATACATTTTGTTTTTTTTACTTGTAATCTGGCCCAGAATGTTCAGAAATGTATTTGCATTCTTTACTAGTATATACAATTTATGGTTGTTGCCAATCTGAAAGTCCCAATTGTATGTATGCAATTGTAAATAGAGTTGAAATAATGCTGAGAAGGGCAAAATGATTTGTTAAAATGAGATTAAGGACATTCTTTTATTTAAAGAATTATATAATTCCATACACTTCAAAGGATGTATGACTCTTTAGCTGTTACTCTCTTCCTATTTCTTTTGGTGTAGCAAGTGAACTATGTGCTAGGGTTCCATATCTCCACCATTCCTACATATGAAATGATGCCAGTTCTGGGTTTTCCATCATAAACCCCTGGGCAGCTGTTATCATATCTTGTTCTCTGACTGTTGGCACTGGAACTGTGGGAATGCCTGCAATCATCATGGCAAGAGCTAAGATGCATATTTTAGGGGAGTGACTGTATCCTGTGCTGGCTGACTCTCTATAACCGGTGTCTTCTGCATTTGTTGGTTTGGGCCAAAGAAAAATGTGGGGATCTTTTTTATATTCATAGGGGAGAGCCATCCATGTAGCCCAATGGTGCATGTGATGGGGGGAAGGTTCCTTCATGGCTAAGTGGTTGATGCAATAAGGAAGAGTCTCATATATGGGGGAGTGGGTAATGTAATGGGGGAAAGAATCCTGTTTGTCTGAGTGGTTCACATGATGGGGGAGGGCTTCCTGTATGAATGGGTAAGTTGTGTGATGGGGAACAGCCTCTAGTATGGGTGAGTGGTTCAGGCAGTGAGTAATGTCCTCCTGTATGGCTGAGTGGGTTATGCTATAGGGCAGATTCTCTGCTCCATCTGAGTGCTTTGGGCTATAGAGGAGAGCTGGTGGTAAAAGCAATTGATTCATGTTTCCCTGATTATGTGGAGAAAGATGGGACGTATCTTTTCCCCATAACTCAGAGGAGTCTGTAGGAACCTCTGTATATGCATAAGAACCTTGGTTGGCCTTGATATGTATCAATCCTTTGCTAGTTTCCACTGATTGTTGCCAGACAGCACATTTCTGGAGCTGCTGTTTGACGGTGAGAGCAGTTGCTCTCTGGAGTCAATCACTCTGGTGCTGCTTTCAGGATTCTTTACCATAACAGGCAGGTGACAAGGTACTATGTCATAATCCCTATATCTGAAAAAAAAATTGTACATTTGATGTTAGACATCTTGTAAGAACTCAAGGCTAAGGCTATATTGTACATCTATGTGCAAATCTTTCATTATAGTTAAAACACACTTTAGCTTTTATTCTTTTTAAATATAAATCATCTTTATACTCATAGTATTTTATATAATTGACATAGAGTTCACACCAATGAGCTTTTTTTGCTTTAAAGTTTTAGCAATGCCAAGTCTGATCTTCACAGTCAGTTTACCAGGTTGAAATTGAATGGATACCCCGTATATCTGGGCAAGCTTCTCCTTATGATATATTAATATACTTAATGCATTTAAACTTTTTTAATTGTATTGTAAATTTGTGCACTGCTTCTTGGTCATTTGACCACTGTAAGTCAGGAGTCCAATTATTCTTAAAGGGATATGAAACCCACATTTTTTCTTTCATGATTCAGATAGAGAATACAATTTTAAGCAACTTTATAATTTACTCTGATTATCATTTTTTTTTCTTTGTTCTCTTGGTATCTTTATTTCAAAAGCAGGAATGTAAGCTTAGGAGTCTGACCATTTTTGAATCAGCACCTGGGTAGTGCTAGCTGATTGGTGGCTTAATGTAGCCATCAATCAGCAAGCGTTACCCAGGGTACTGAAAAAATAATGGGCCAGCTCCTAAGCATACATTCCTGCTAATATATATTTAGACAAGTATATGTATGTATCTCAGTGTTCAAGACCTTTGCATGCCTTTTTTTCCCTAACACCTGATACCTTACATCTTTGAGCCCTTATAACTTTTATATGCAATATTTTTATTATTTAATAATTTTTATTCAATAGTGTTAGGCCTCGATTTATCAAAGCTTCAGCAGATAATTTGATTGAATTCCGCGTCGAATATGACGCGAGATTGATTCGCCTTAGTTAACAAAGCGTCAAGATTGTCAAATGTTGAAATTTGTGACGTAAAATACGATCCCGCAATCTCAATCCGACGCAGATTGATGCTTGCGTCATTACAGATGTTTTGAATTCACAATCGACTCTATTTGACCATTTTCCTAATTTATCAAACATTTAACAGGTACGCTTGCGTCTATTCCGACGCAGCGTACCTAGTTTTCAATCCGTCACTCTTGAGGTTGCGGATGCCATAGAACTCAATGGGAGTCTGAAAACAGAAATCTTATGTTCGATGCTGCAAGAGAATGAAGTATATTACATAATAAAAGTAAATTAGAAACTCGATTAAAATTGTATACCCTTTTTAAATCAAACAATATTATTGCTCCACATTTGGTGCGCTAGTAGATATAGGCATAAAAATTAAAAATACATTACTACTTATGGATTATGCTACAAATTTGTCTCTCATTGCAAAGCAAGGGGACAATATTATTTTTACAAATTTGTTGAAAAGTTTTGCCCCAAACTTGTCGCACTAACAGATATAGAGATAAAAATTAAATAAATACACAACATAATATAGCTAACTTCCTTATTATTTTTTTATGAAAAATCTATGTGCACTATGTTTAAGACATGTAATACAAGTCCCACTCTCCACTTCGCACCAATTTTGCCGCCACACTTTTCGCACCAATTATGACGCAAATGCCTAAACAACCAAGACACTAGTGAATTATTCAACCACTTTTCATTGGAATATACATAATCACATGATTTATGACATCAGCCAATCTGATTCAAATATACATTTTAAACTATCGCTAACAAATCAAAATGCTCGATACTTATGTCATTGATCACTCATCAGCTATTTGTTACATTGTGTATTATATTTGAATGTATGTATATGTAAATTTAGAATTAAAGATAAACATTGATGCTGACATTAGGACACACAGTGTAATATGTTAGACAAGGATTTTAAAATTCGAATTGATGTTTGATTCAATATAATCTTAAGGTGATAGCTCAAAGGGATAGCTCACCTAACATTAAACTTTCATGAATCAGATACAGCAGAAATTAAAATCACCTCTTTACTGTCATGCTATTTTCAGTTTATTTCTTCATTCTCTTGAATTTCTTTTTCAGTAAGAAATGTCATCTTATATGCCAGACCATTTTATAACACCTGTGAAGGGGTGGTTTTTAAAACTAGATTGCAATCAGGAGGGTTTACACAGGTACAGAGAAAAAACTGTCCCAGCTCTTAAAATATCCATTGATTGCAAATAAATACATATGATACCCTGATTACATTTTATATTTGCAATTATATATTTATATGTACAAGTATGTGCAAAGATATATGTACAAATTCTAGCATTAATAATAATTTATAAAAAAAATATGAGATAAAAGCATATCATGACTTCTAGAAATACAAATACACATTATGTGAAAGTATCATATAACAGATTTTTTTTGTATAACAAATAAATATAAAAATAACTTTCTATGAGATATTGTTGGTTGAGGTATAAATGTAGCTATTTCTTGGACATTACTAGTTGAAAAATAAAAGATTAGCTTTAGAGAAATGTGCTTGTTCATCGACAGTAATGAAATGGTATAAATAAAGTTGGGAAAAACCCAAATAACCACAACATCGATGACTGTTAGTTAACACCAGTCCAATGCACTGTACTTGACGCACGTGTTTTTTATGGCTTTTTTGATAAATAAGGGAATCATATTAAGATCCGCGTCCGCGATGTCTCTCGAGCGTATTGACACCGGCGAATGCACTGAGATTGACGCTTTGATAAATTGACCCCTTAGTATGGGCTCCATGTACGAATGAGGGAGGGCTGCTCCAGAGCCATTGTGGGGCAGGTTCGCATATGCGAGCCTTCTTCCCGCAATGTAAGAAGCAGCGCTCATTAGACCACTGCTTCTTACACCTTACCCCACCTCTGAGATGGCAAGGGAAAATCACAGAGAGTTTGCTCCCTCTTGTGATTGACAGCCCCTTCAGTCTCTTGATTGGTCGCACGAATAAAGGGGCGGGCATTACACACTGCGATGAGTGTGTAATGATGCTTAGGGGCCAGCGGATGAACAGATCCGCTGCCCTATGTACTGAAGGCGGGCGGACAGCTTCACAAGTTGAGAAGCTGTCCATCTGTCTCATGGGGCCCTATGAGTGTAACTGTACTTTGTAAGAAAATTTTGATGTGTTTTTTGCAACTTTTTATTTGAGCGTAACAGTTAACCAGAGCTCTGAAGTCACACTATTCCTGGGCGCGTTAAATTCAATTGTAATCGAGTGAGCTTGTTTGCTTTCAACTTGTAATACGCATGCTACTTCCGACGTGTGCAAAAAGCCGCGATAAATACCTTACCATAAACTATATACATTTCGACCTCTCTATACATTTTTAAAAAAACATTTATATAAATTACTTTTATATGAGGGTAAGACGTTATTTTAATGTATTTATGTTGTGTTTGGTGCACAGTTTTCTTTAACTCTTACACTTTACGCTAGGTCTCCACATGATGCACGCTAAATTTGTTTGCAATCGAGCTAACTCATTTACTTTCAGCTTGTAATATGCGCACAAGTTAGTGCAGTCGCAAAATTGTTCTATCAATAGCGCACCAATTGTAATCTACATGGGGAACTAACTTCTGAACAGGCCAGTAATTCACTTTTTAGCAATTATGTTCTTAATTAAAAAATAAATAAATATATATATATCATGTACTTTACAGCTTTGGCAACCTTTTGATTTAAATGAGCAACGGTTTTAACTTATAGTGCATACACCTCTCCTTGTAAGGATAAGGATAAGGTAGATGAGCAATCAAGAGCATACGTAAGCTCCAACCTCGACAACCACATATGTATTGCAGGAGAGAAACTTTAATCTGCAAAGGGATTAAGCACACAGTAAAATATTGATTTATCTTAAAAATAATGCAATAGAGCATATAATTTCAAGTGTGTTTTTAACTGACAAACTTAACTGATTCATTATTGTAATATATGTGAGTTTTTGTCCTTTCCTTAGTATATGAGCCTCTGTCTTCACTAGAACTTGTTTATTTGTAGGTGCAATTATGCCCTTAGTGTACTAAAACCTTTATTTCTCTACTATATTTGTTGCTATGGATATTTTAACTCACTTTAATAATTCTTTACCTACAATCTGAAGATTTGATCACAGCTATGGCTTCATAAATATAGTCACTGACAAAATACAGTCAACGACAAAAGCTATATTAATATCTTCATACCTTAAGAACAGAAAGTGTTTCTTATATCAACTACAGTGATGGAGACTTCATGGCTGTAAGTCATAGACAGTATGGACTGTTGGAATTCAAAAAAATAACTCACATAACTACCTCAAGGCTTGCATACAAGATCAAACACATCTCACACCAGGCATGCATGAGTATACACTTTCCCACTTGGTTTCTGAAGTTATTTCTCTACATTTAGAATTATATATATATACTAGATGATAGGCCTGTCCAGAGGGCAGTCTATTTAAAATAAATTACAAAACCCAAAGCTAATATTATAAAAAATGTAAAATTACAGAAAATCAAAAACAAAGCTATCCAAAATAAAAAAATAAACCTAAACTAATACCCCTATAAAAGTACCCCCCCTAAAATAAAAACACCCTAATCTAATACTAAACTACCAATAGCCCTTAAAAGGGATTTGTAGGGCATTGCTGTAAGTTAAATAGCTCTTCTATCTAAATAATTACCAATTACCCCCAACAGTAAAACCACCAGCCAACCCCCCAAAATAAAAAAAAATAAGTCTTATTGTAATCAAAACTATACATATACTTTCTAGTCCTTACCCCGCTAGAATAGTCTTTTCCTTGTGACGTAGGTTAGTGATGCCGAATCAATCACGGCAGTCCTACCACTAGGGGTGTGAAAACATTCAGCTTCTTTAGGCACGAGGAGCACTCATACGGCTACATTACCTCTGATGAAGAAGGTATTAACTATTAAATCCTTCGAAATGCTTCAGGTTTATCTGTGTACTTATAGTACCATTTTCCTGTTGCCGTATTCAGCTCTCCTGTATTGAGTATTCACTGTTACCAGTATCTCCGGTGGCCACCTGCTTGCCTCTCCCTTACCTCATATGATTGAGGTCTGTTCCTGTAAGTAGATCCCATAACTACTGCTCTCAGATGGCGGTATGGATCGTGTCGGTTTAGAGCATAATGCAAGCATTTTAGCTGCACCACATAACCTGTAATACCGGCGCATTTTTTTGATTGCAGGATTGACTTTATAGGCTAAAATGCTTGCGGTACAGCTATATTGACACGACTCCCAATAGTGCGTTCCTGCTTTTACTCTGAAATTGCAATTTTTTTCAGCGTTAAAACCGCAACACAAAACTCGTAGTCTAGGTATTTATTTGCCACTTATTGGATGTCTTTGCTTTTATATGTTTTTATGTGTTCACTATATTGGACTTTTACATATGTGATGTTTTATGATTTTTATATCAAATCTGCAAGTCATAACATTTTCCCTATACTTGAATATTGATTTTTTATTTATTTTATAGTCTATCAATAAACCCAAATTCCCCATATTAATAACTAGCTATAGGTGATGTTCTTTCTAAGCGCTGAATTGGTAGTCAGCTTTCCTTCACCATATAGGTGTGAGAGCAAGAGTGAGGGGTGTGTGTGTGAAAAAAGTGTGTGTGTGTGTGTGTATGTATGTGTGTGTGTGTGTGTGTGTGTGTGTGTGTGTGTGTGTGTGTGTGTATGTATGTGTGTGTGTTTGTGTGTGTGTGTGTGTGTGTGTGTGTGTGTGTATGTGTGTGTGTGTGTGTGTGTGTATGTATGTGTGTGTGTGTGTATGTATGTGTGTGTGTTTGTGTGTGTGTGTGTATGTGTGTGTGTTTGTGTATGTGTGTGTGTGTGTGTATGTATGTGTGTGTGTGTGTGTGTGTGTGTGTATGTATGTGTGTGTGTTTGTGTGTGTGTGTGTGTGTGTGGGGGGGGGGGGGGTTTGAGGGAGTGAAAAGGGCAAAGAAAGGGCCAGATAATCTAAAGCTTTTCTCTCATATGAGATGATCTAAAAATGATTGACCAGCACTGTGAGATCCCTACAAGATTCTAGAAGGGCAAATGTTGCTATACCTCTCCAAGGAGCCTTCTCTTGATGTGAAGAAAAGCTTAGTACAATAGGGCACCAAATGACATTTACATTTACACTTTGTGCTTTTTCCCCCCCTTACATTTTATTACATTTAAGATTTGCATTTTCTGTTTTGTATTTAAAATCCATCTAGATTCTGTATACAACAGTGTATTAACGATTGTGATTTTACAAATTCTGATTACGCATATGCATGCTATGATTGATATATTTCTGTGTATCAGTGTAAATTACATTGCACTTTGTATTTGTTCTGTAAAATAAGCCTGACCATTTTAGAAAAAGAGAGCGACAGTGAAGTTTGTCTGTAGCTCTCTCACTACTTTCATTATATTCTAGCATGTTGAACCTACATGCCTCACTGGTTTTTGTCACCTGCTGTATATAGGTGACGTCTGCTCAAAATGCACAAAATATTTAGGGCCAGATTACAAGTGGGCCGCTAAATATCACTTTCATGAAAGCGATATTAGTGCTCCACTTTGTAATACCAGTGCACGCTAATGTGTGCTGGTATTACAAGTTAACAACAATGCGAACATTACTGGAAAGCATTGCGCTCACAAGAGAGAGCTTACATAGGCTCTAATGGGAGCCTCATTCTGATGACGTCAAAGATGGCATCAGAACCTCATGCAGCGAAGGGGGTAAGTAGCACAGCTATGGGCAGAATTTTTATATATATTTGTCTATGTCTATATACATACAGCTATATTATGAGTTATGCTTTCTATAGGGAAATTAACGAATGCAACAAAAGTTGCGTTATTTAACCCCCTATAGCGCAGCCATTACAAGTTTTCAAACAGCCGGCTTGTGCGTGCGATATGGCTGCGTTGAGCCATACCGCACACAATCCAAGCTCTGTTTTGACGAGCTCGTGCACACTGCAATAGCGGAACACCTGCGATTGCGGAATAAAAAGCTCAAGCCTATTTGCTGATTGGAACAGTCAATAGGATGAGAGCTGCTCAAATCCTATTGGCCGATTGGAACAGCCAAAAGGATTTTAACAGCGCTAATCCTATTGACTGATTGAAATCTTTCAGCCAATAGGAATGCAAGGGACGCCATCTTGGATGGCGTCACTTGCATTGAAGTTCCAGTTTACCGCGGCGACCATATGAAGAGGATGCTACACGCCGGATGTCTTCAGGATGGACCCACTCCTCACCGGATGGATGAAGATAGAGATGCCATCTTGATGAAGACTTCTTGCCGCCTGGATGAGGACTTCGCTGGCTGGATGAAGATCGAAGAGGCCGCCTGGATGAAGGCTTCTTGCCGGCTAGATGGATCCTTCAAGCAGGACTTCAATAACTGTAAGTGGATCGTCGGGGGTTAGTGTTAGGTTAATTTAAGGGTTTTTTGGATGGGTTTTATTTTTGGATTAGGGTCTAGGCATGTAAAAGAGCTAAATACCCTTTTAAGGGCAATGCCCATACAAATGCTCTTTTCAGGGCAATGGAGAGCTTAGGTTATTTTAGATAATGTTTTTTTATTTGGGGGCTGGTTGGTTGGGTGGTGGGTTTTACTGTTGGGGGGTGTTTTTATTTTTTTTGTTACAGGTAAAGGAGCTGATTTCTTTGGGGCAATGCCTTACAAAAGGCCCCTTTAAGGGCCATTGGTAGTTTATTGTAGGCTAGGGTTTTCCTTATTTTGGAGGGGCCTTTTTATTTTGATAGGGCTATTAGATTAGGTGTAATTCTTTTTTATTTTTGATAATGTGGTTTTTTATTTTTCGTAATTTAGTGTTTGTTTTTGTTGTCATTAGATACTTTCGGCTAGATTACGAGTTGTGCGTTAGGATAAAAAAGCAGTGTTAAGAGGTCCTAACGCTGCTTTTTTATGCCCGCTGCTATTACGAGTCTTGAAGGTTTAGAGTCAATGCACACTTCTTTGGCCTTACCGCAAAACGACTTACGTAAACTTCGTAAAGATTTTTTTCTATGGGACTTACATAGCGATAGTATTACGAGTCTGTCCTGGGAGGCCAAAAAGTGAGCGGTACACCCTACCCCATCAAGATCCGTAACGCATTCTAAAGTCAGTAGTTAAGAGTTTTATGGTACAACGCTGTAACATAAAACTCATAACTAAAGTGCTAAAAAGTACACTAACACCCATAAACTACCTATTAACCCCTAAACTGAGTCCCTCCTGCATCGCAAACACTAAAATAACATTTTTAACCCCTAATCTGCTGCTCCGGACACCACCTACATTATATTTATGAACCCCTAATCTGCTGCCCCCAACATCGCCGACACCTACATTATATTTATTAACCCCTAATCTACCGCCCCTAATGTCGGCACAACCTACTTACACTTATTAACAGAAAAAAGGGGGTACTAAGGCACTACTAGTGAATCGATACAGGAATTAAATATGCTTATAATTAATCAATTGCTTAATACAAGATAAAAACAAAATAGGGGTGCTGTATACTAGGATTAAGGCTAAGACAAATCAGTACAAGACTGATGTAGGTGTACACCTGTTTAGCACTCACATTCCTGTGTTTACGTTAAGACTGATAGATAATATGAGACTACCTGAGTGGAGTGCTGATTTAGATAAATTAAAATGTAACCTTTAATAGAAATTATTAAAATTATACATACACAAAAGGACAAAACATTTAAAATAAACGTCTACTATTTCAATCCTGATTCTTTAAATGTGACGTTATCACATATGTAAAGGGGGTAATGAGTAGGCTTCAAATTGAAGATACAGAGATTGCTTATGACAAGCTGTATCAATAGTAAAAGTATATAAGATTTTAATTATGGGTAGCTGCTTTAAATTCCACGGGAAGAATACCTGGCTAAGTGCTTGTCATGAAATAGCCTGCACATATTGTTGCTTGTATTTTATGCCTTATTCTAATTGAAATAACGATCCTATAAAGTTAACAATATTTTAAATCCAAAATATTGTTACATACGTATCAAATCATTACTATTATGTAGGCATACATAGGTATACTTTACAACATCTCAAGTTCATTGCCTTCAGCAGTTTTTGGTCTCTTTGACCTATATTTATAGGTTTATGTTTTTCTGATAACGTGTCTGTCACGGTACTTTATATATACTTGGTAGGTGAATGTCACTCCAGAAAAACAGTTACAATAAATACAATATTTCCTATAATATTTCACTGACTGTACTGCTTATATATTATAACCTTGTGAAAGTTAGTGTTGATTACTATAGTTCCCCATTAAATGGCACTGTTGTGTTTAAACTTTGTCTGAATTCTGCGTCGGCGATATATAAACAGATTAGATTATCACTGTTGATAATAAAAGGCAACGCTATATGTTTGAGATCTCAATGATCTTATTAGGTTGCTGTATTCCTAATTTACTTGTTTCAAATATACTATTGGGTACCAGGTATACCTACAGGATTAGAATCTTTGTAGGGGGGCACATATATGACAATCCCTTTTGTACTACTGAGCTTTTATAGATTTGAGCTCCCGTGAATTGTTGTACATATAATCCTTAACTTGTTGTGATAAGTATTTGACAGTTACCTACTGTTTTAAGGCTCTACTTGGATACCGGCCTATACCTGTAATTGTATATGCATAATGATTCATAGCAGATATTCTGGTTTTCTGTCACACAACACTAGGATTCTCTCTGGAGATATTACTTTAGTGTCAAATTATTGCTAGGAATTACTTGTCAATGCCTTTAGGTATTGCAGCTTTAACCTTATATAAGTAGTTGTTTAGTTATATAGTTACCCTTGTCATTACCGGCCTATACCGCTAAAGGACTGAAAGATATATTGAAAGTACCGGCCTATACCTTTTAACTACTTGTAGTGGTATCAAGTTCTCTAAATAAAGTTACCGGCCTATACCTTAATAAGACAACTGATACAATTGTTACCGGCCTATACCCTGCATCAGTTCGTTACTATATCAGGTTCTTGGATGCCAGACTATATATTACGGAACTATGAGATACCAGTGATGCCAGTTATTACTTTGTGATCTCTGAATTGTAATATCGAATTAATCGTTTAAGATACCGGCCTATACCTTTGTAAATTCAAGATAACAACAACTATATTGTCCTATATCTTATGGCACCTAGTAGTTTTATCTTATCCTCTGTGCGGAATTACCGGCCTATACCTGTTATTTATAATTAGTATCAGCCAACTCGACCCATTCACATTAGCGAAAAAAAGTATAATGAGTTATAAATGTGGAAGTGGCCAAATGCCGTAACTATTCATTTAATTCTATAAGTAGATTATTGGAAATACTTCCACATCGGATGTTATGCAAATAGTAGACAAGTTAAAATAACATATAGGCACAATCCTGTAACATGTTTCGCCAGTAACCTGGCTTTGCCAAAGGGAATTTAAAGCAGCTACCCATAATTAAAATCTTATATACTTTTACTATTGATACACCTTGTCATAAGCAATCTCTGTATCTTCAATTTGAAGCCTACTCATTACCCCCTTTACATATGTGATAACGTCACATTTAAAGAATCAGGATTGAAATAGTAGACGTTTATTTTAATTGTTTTGTCCTTTTGTGTATGTATAATTTTAACGATTTCTATTAAAGGTTAAATTAAAATTTATCTAAATCAGCACTCCACTCAGGTAGTCTCATATTATCTATCAGTCTTAACGTAAACACAGGAATGTGAGTGCTAAACAGGTGTACACCTACATCAGCCTTGTACTGATTTGTCTTAGCCTACACTTATTAACACCTAATCTGCCGCACCCAACGCCGCCGCCGCCACTATAATGAACATATTAGCCCCTAAACCGCCGCACTCCTGCCTCGCAAACATTAGTTAAATATTATTAACCCCTAATCTGCCATCCCTAACATTGACGCCACCTACCTACATTTATAACCCCTAATCTGCTGCCCCCAATGTTGCCGCCACTATATTAAAGTTATTAACCCCTAAATCTAAGTCTAACCCTAACCCTAACAACCCCTAACTTAAATATAATTTAAATATAAAGAAATTACTATCATTAACTACATTATTCCTATTTAAAACTAAATACTTACCTATAAAATAAACCCTAAGCTAGCTACAATATAACTAATAGCTAGTTTAGGGTTTATTTTTATTTTACAGGCAAGATTGTATTTATTTTAACTAGGTAGAATAGTTATTAAATAGTTATTAACTATTTAATAACTACCTAGCTAAAATAAATACAAAAGTACCTGTAAAATAAAACCTAACCTATGTTACACTAACACCTAACACTACACTATAATTAAATAAATTAACTAAATTAACAACAATTAAATCAATTAAATTAAATTAGCTAAAGTACAAAAACAAACACTAAATTACAGAAAATAATAAACAAATTACAAGATATTTAAACTAATTACACCTAATCTAATAGCCCTATCAAAATAAAAAAAGCCCGCCCGAAATAAAAAAAATAACCCTAGCCTAAACTAAACTACCAATAGCCCTTAAAAGGGCCTTTTGTGGGGAATTGCCCCAAAGTAATCAGCTCTTTTACCTGAAAAAAAAAATACAAACAACCCCCTCAACAGTAAAACCCACCACCCACACAACCAACCCCCCCAAATAAAATACTATCTAAAAAAAACTAAACTCCTCATTGCCCTGAAAAGGGCAATATGATGGGCATTGCTCTTAAAAGGGCAGTTAGCTCTTTTGCAAGCCCAAACCCTAACCTAAAAATAAAACCCACCCAATACACCCTTAAAAAAACCCTAACACTAACCCTGTGAAGATCGACTTATCGGGAGAAGTCTTCATCCAAGCCGGACCGAAGTCCTCAACGAAGCCGGGAGAAGTCTTCATCCAAGCCGGGCTAAGTGGTCCTCCAGACAGGCAGAAGTCTTCATCCAGACGGCATATTCTACCTTCATCCATCCGGCGTGGAGCGGGTCCATCTTCAAGACATCCGACGCGGAGCATCCTCTTCATCCGACGACTAAAGACGAATGAAGGTACCTTTAAGTGACGTCATCCAAGATAGCGTCCCATAGATTCTGATTGGCTGTTGAATTCTATCAGCCAATCAGAATTAAGGTAGAAAAAATCCTATTGGCTGATCCAATCAGCCAATAGGATTGACCTCACATTCTATTGGCTGTTCCAATCAGCCAATAGAATGCGAGCTCAATCCTATTGGCTGATTGCATCAGCCAATAGTATTTTTTCTACCTTAATTCCGATTGGCTGATAGAATTCTATCAGCCAATCAGAATCTAAGGGACGCCATCTTCCATGACGTCACTTGAAGGCACCTTCATTCATCTTTAGTCGTCGGATGAAGAGGATGCTCTGCATTGGATGTCTTGAAGGTGGACCTGCTCCGCGCCGGATGGATGAAGATAGAAGATGCCGTCTGGAGGACCACTTCACCCGGCTTGGATGAAGACTTCTCCCGGCTTCGTTGAGGACTTCGGCCCGGCTTGGATGAAGAATTCTCCCAGTAAGTCGATCTTCAGGGGGTTAGTGTTAGGCTTTTTTAAGGGTGTATTGGGTGGGTTTTATTTTTAGGTTAGAGTTTGGGCTTGCAAAAGAGCTAACTGCCCTTTTAAGGGCAATGCCCATCCAAATGCCCTTTTCAGGGTAATGGGGAACATAGGTTTTTTTAGATACTATTTTATTTGGGGGGTTGGTTGTGTGGGTGGTGTGTTTTACTGTTGGTGGGGTTGTTTGTATTTTTTTCAGGTAAAAGAGCTGATTACTTTGGGTCAATGCCCCGCAAAAGGCCCTTTTAAGGGCTATTGGTAGTTTAGTTTAGGCTAGGGTTTTTTTTTATTTTTTTGGGGGGGCTTTTTTATTTTGATAGGGCTATTAGATTAGGTGTAAGTAGTTTAAATATCTTGTAATTTGTTTACTATTTTCTGTAATTAAGTATTTGTTTTTTTTGTACTTTAGCTAATTTAATTGATTTAATTGTTGTTAATTTAGTTAATTTATTTAATTATAGTGTAGTGTTAAGTGTTAGTGTAACTTAGGTTAGGTTTTATTTTACAGGGACTTTTGTCTTTATTTTAGCTAGGTAATTATTAAATAGTTAATAACTATTTAATAACTATTCTACCTAGTTAAAATAAATAAAAACTTGCCTGTAAAATAAAAATAAGTCCTAAGCTAGCTACAATGTAACTATTAGTTATATTGTCGCTAGCTTAGGGTTTATTTTATAGGTAAGTATTTAGTTTTAAATATGAATAATGTAGTTAACCCCTTAATGATACAAGTCGTACAGGGTACGTCTTACACAAACTGGTCTTTAAAGACCAGCGACCTACCCTGTACGACATTAGGGGTTTAAAGCAGCTGGAAGCGATCCTGCTTGCTTCCAGCTGCTTTCCGGTTATTGCAGTGATGCCTCGATATCGAGGCATCCTGCAATAACACCCCTTGGCCATCCGATGCAGAGAGAGCCACTCTGTGGCCCTCTCTGCACTGGACATCGATGGCCGGTATCGTTGGTGGGTGGGAGCTTACGTGGGAGGCGGGTGGGTGGCCATCGATGGGCCATATGACGTTGAGGGGGGCAGGATCGTGGGCGTTATTGTCAGGGGTGCGCACGGAGGGCAGGGCGGGCGCGTGCATGGGGTTGAAGCGGGTGGGAACGGCTACACTACAGATTTTTTTTTTAAAAAGTGGGATAGTGGGGTAAAAATTAATTTAAAAAAGGCATCTAAGGGATCTGGGAGGGGGTGGGGGTTGGTATTTGGCTGGGGGGAAGCTACACTACAGAAACAATTAATAAAAAAAAACAGTTTTTTTTGTAAACTGGGTACTGGCAGACAGCTGCCAGTACCCAAGATGGCTACCAATAAGGTAGAGGGGGAGGTTTAGAGAGCTGTTTGGGGGGGGATCAGAGAGATTGGGGGCTAAGGGGGGATCCTACACATCAGCATATGTAAATATGCTAAAAATATATATATATTTTTAAAAATACCTTTTATTTTAGTACTGGCAGACTTTCTGCCAGTACCTAAGATGGCGGGGACAATTGTGGGGTGGAGGAGGGAAGAGAGCTGTTTGGGAGGGATCAGGGGGCGTGATGTGTCAGGTGGGAGGCTGATCTCTACATTAAAGCTAAAATTAACCCTGCAAGCTCCCTACAAGCTACCTAATTAACCCCTTCACTGATAGACATAATTCACCTGTGATGCGCAGCGGTATTTAGCTGCCTTCTAATTACCAAAAAGCAACGCCAAAGCCATATATGTCGGCTATTTCTGAACAAAGGGGATCCCAGAGAAGCATTTACAACCATTTGTGCCATAATTGCACAAGCTGTTTGTAAATAATTTCAGTGAGAAACCTAAAGTTTGTGAAAAAGGGAACGTTTTTTTTTTATTTGATTGCATTTGGCGGGGAAATGGTGGCATGAAATTTACCAAAATGGGCCTAGATCAATGCTTTGGGTTGTCTACTACACTACACTAAAGCTAAATTAACCCTACAAGCTCCCTAATTAACCCCTTCACTGCGGGGCATAATACACGTGTTGTGCGCAGGGGCATTTAGCAGCCTTCTAATTACCAACGCCAAAGCCATATATGTCTGCTATTTCTGAACAAAGGGGATCCCAGAGAAGCGTTTACAACCATTTATACCATAATTGCACAAATTGTTTGCAAATAATTTCAGTGAGAATCCTAAAGTTTGTGAAAATTTGTGAAAAAGTGAACAATTTTTTTTATCTGATCTCATTTGGCAGTGAAATGGTGGCATGAAATATACCAAAATGGGCCTAGATCAATACTTTGGGATGTCTTCTAAATAATATATATATACATAACAAGGGATATTCAGGGATTCCTGAAAGATATCAGTGTCCCAATGTGACTAGCGCTAATTTTGAAAAAAAGTGGTTTGGAAATAGCAAAGTGCTACTTGTACGTATTGCCCTATAACTTGCAAAAAAGCAAAGAACATGTCAAAAGTTTTTGGGGGGTCAAAGTTAGAAAAGTGTGTTTTTTCCATTTTTCCTCATATTTTATTTATTTTTTTTATATTAAATTATAAGATATGATGAATATAATGGTATCTTTAGAAAGTCCATTTAATGGCGAGAAAAACGGTATATAATATGTGTGGGTACAGTAAATGAGTAAGAGGAAAGTTACAGATAAACACAAACACCGCAGAAATGTAAAAATAGCCCTGGTCCATAAAGGTACAGTCTAGTATAAATTAAACTTTCATTATTCAGATAGGACTTTTAATATTAATCAACTTTCCAATTTACTTTTATCATCAAATTTGCTTTTTTCTCTTGGTATTCTTAGTTTAAGCTAAACATAGGTAGGCTCATATGCTAATTTCTAAGTCTTTGAGGATTGCCTCTTATCACATGCTTTTTAAATCTCTTTTCAACACAAAGAGACAGAAAATGCACGTGGGCCATATAGATAACACTGTGTTCAGACACAGGGGGTTATTTAAGATTTAGCACAAAACAATGCTAAATTTAAGACAATAGATAATAAACAGTCACAGTCATGTGATCAGGGGGCTGGAAGAAGGTTCCTAGATACAAGGTAATCACAGAGGTAAAAAGTACATTAAAATAACTGTGTTGGTTATGCAAAACTGGGGAATGGGTAATAAAGGGATTATCTATCTTTTAAAACAATAACAATTCTATGGTAGACTGTCCCTTTAAGGGAAAGAAATTGAAAAATGGCCTTGTCCTTAAGGGGTTAATGATAGTAATTTTCTTTATATTTATTTAAATTATATTTAAGTTAGGGGGTGTTAGGGTTAGACTTAGGTTTAGGGGTTAATACGACGGCGACGTTGGGGGCGGCAGATTAGGGGTTAATAAATGTAGGTAGGTGGCATCTATGTTAGGGATGGCAGATTAGGGGTTATTAATATTTAACTAATGTTTGCGAGGCGGGAGTGGTTTAGGGGTTAATTTGTTTATTATAGTGGCGGCGATGTTGGGGCGGCAGATTAGGGGTTAATAAGTGTAGGTAGGTTGCGGCAACATTGGGGCGGCAGATTAGGGGTTAATAAATATAATGTAGGTGTCGGCAAGGTTGGGGGCAGCAGATTAGGGGTTCATAAGTATAATGTAGGCGGCGGCGGTGTCCGGAGCGGCAGATTAGGGGTTAATAAGAATGATGTAGGTGTCGGCGATTTTGGGGGAGGCAGATTAGGGGTTAATAAGTGTAAGTTTAGGGGTGTTTAGACTCAGGGTTCATGTTAGGGTGTTAGGTGTAGACATAACTTTTATTTCCCCATAGGAATCAACGGGGCTGCGTTAAGGAGCTTTACGCTGCTTTTTGGCAGGTGTTAGACTTTTTCTCAGCCGGCTCTCCCTATTGATCCCTGTTGTGTTTGTGCTTCATCTCTGACAGCTGACCAAGAATCCATTGAGGGTGAGGATCCTGGTCCTGCTGCTTCGCCAACGCTGGCAGGGGATGGGGTGGCTGTCATCCAATGTAAGAAATCATATCATGTTTTGAAAATTGATTCTTGACTGTGAATTAGTTAAACATATTTATTAACTGGTTTTTAAATATGTGTATAATGTAAGCATTGTCACATATTACATATCATAAACATGAATTGTGTTTGTGATTCACCTCTGACAGCTGACCAAGAATAAATTGAGGGTGAGGATCCTGGTCCTGCTGCCTCACCAACATTAGAAGAGGATGAGGTGGCTGTCACCCAATGTAAGAAATTATCATATTATGTTTTAACACTTGTATCTTGATTGTGAATTAGTAGAACATTTTTTTTTATATAGATCAAGATCAGGGACCCAATCTGACCCCTTTCTGCCACTACTGTTTGGCCGACTGGCAGAGGGGCTAGAGTATTGTGTCCGCTATAAATGACATCCAAGCAGCCCTAAAAGAGTTTTAGTCATTTATTAAATATGTATGTTTTATATTGTTGTTTATATGTTTTTGGTTTAAAAAAGAAAAGAAGAAGAAAATATAAAGATATATTTATTTTAAATTATTGTGTTGCTGTATTCCTTTAAGTATGATCTTGAATGGAAATGACAAACCAAAGATATGTTGAATGATGTATAAATAGCATGCAATCTAGTTAAATTTGGTTTTGTTTAAATTATATTTTTTTAAATTCATTCTTTTGCTGTCCTTTGATAAAGAGAATATGTAAATAAACTATGTAGCTGCTGATTGAAGGCTGCACATAGATGACTTGCACATGTGCATAGCTATTTATTATAAGATGGATATCTGAGGAATAAGAAAATTAAAAATAAGTTTAATGTTGCTTGAGATTATCTTCTCTATCTGCATAATGAAATTACATATATGAGTTTGATATACCTTAAAGTTCAGAAATAACATAATTTTAAAGTTTTATATTAAATTAGTAATGCTTCACATTAAATATGATATTTTCAGTGATTAAAGGTCTGAATAATAATATAATTAAAATATCTAAAAATAGTCTTATGAATAAATAGAGATATGAAAGACATCATTGCTTTATTCAAATATTCAAATATTGATGGACATGTAAATATGATAGAAAAAAATACTGACATAACATATATATTTAAATATAAATATATAGATATTTAATATATATGATAATATATAGAGATCTAATATATATGAGATATATAAAATATATATATATATATATATGATATATATATATTTTTTATATATATATTTATATATGTATGTATCGATATATATACAGTACATATAGATATATATATAAAATAATTATACATATATTATATATATACTGTATATGATATATATATATATATATATATATATATATATATATATATATATACACAAAGATATATGTACAATGGTTTTAATAAACTGAAAATAAGAAGTATAAATTGTCTCGATTTGAGACATTCAAGGTCTGATAGTGATCGCGGCGGACTTGTCGCTCGTGTTTTTAATGGACCTGTTTATAAATAAAGCTGTCGAATGTAGATTCACTGCAGCGATGTCTGGTGAGCGGATTGACTCGGCGAATGTGCCCAGATTGACGCTTTGATAAATCTACCCCTATGTATATATATATATATATATATATATATATATATATATATGCATGTATATATGTATGTTTATGTGTATGTATTTATATGTGTATATATATATATATATATATATATATATGTGTCTAATTGTATGTATATATGTGTGTATTTCTTTCCTAAGATATGGTGAGTCCACGGAATCATCAATTACTATTGGGAATATAACTCCTGGCCAGCAGGAGGAGGCAAAGAGCACCACAGCAAAGCTGCTATATATGTTATTTCCCTTACCCATAACCTCCAGTCATTCTCTTTGCCTGCGCTGCAAGGAGAAGGTGAAGTTTTGGTGTCTGATCTGCAATCAAGATTTTTTTATTTTAAAGCAGAGTAGGTTTGCTCTGTTCTTTCTAAATGGTCTAGACTTAGCCCATGTCAGTCTCTTCAGTAGGGCAATGGTGGCTTATAAGCAATTGGGAACTTGTGGGGTACAATCTTCACTGCGTTTTCCCAAAACATTTTGATGCCCTATTTAGATTTAGTGCTGCAGAATCTGTTAGCGCTGCGGAATCTGTTAGCGCTGCGGAATCTGTTGGCGCTCTACAAATAACCGATAATAATAATAATTTAGATAGCCTGAGTAAGTTTACTCAGTCTTTCTGTATTTCCACAGGTCCATGTGAGAGATGGCATCCTCTCAAACCAGGTGAGCTGTCCTGCTGCTAGACAGATAAATATAGAGGTAAGTGCCAGTTTTATTTTTCTATGTAGCACGGAAAAATGTTGCACTTATTCCGCTGAAATGCTACAGGGACGTTTTTTATTATTCCTGTCAGGGTGCAGATTTTTA